>NC_071647.1:1321668-1564153 GCF_014839835.1 Dryobates pubescens | reverse complement strand
GGGGCGAGAGAGAGAGAGGAGGAGGAGGAGGAGGAGGAGGAGGAGAAGGAGGAAGCCAGGGAGATGGTTGAGGAGCAGGGGCTCCAAAAAAAACAAATAGAAATCGGTGTGCCAAACGCATGGATCCCCTGGCATATGTGGAGACCCAATGAGAGCTGGTGCCACTAATCGCCTGGCATTTAAAGCGACACTGCCGGCTCCCTCGGAGTGCCAGCGGAGGAGCCGGAGCGGCATCGGGTGGCGTTAGTACCCCCCGCAAACCCCCTTCACCCCCCCCCCAGCGGTGATTAGATCCCTCTAATTAAGCAAAACGAAGCAGAGCTCCAGCAAAGAGCGGGGCCGTACCAACCTGAGCTGATGGCACCGACCCCGGGCGGACGCGGGCACGGGCGCGGGCACGCAGCGCCGGCTGGGCGCTGAAGGGGGCAGAGGCTGGTTGCTTAACATCCGGAGCCGAGCGGTGCCAGAACGCAAGGGATGGCCGCGGGAGATGCCAGGGCTGGAGGTTTGCTGCCGCCCAGCTCCTGCCGCCCACTCCCGGCCCCCGAGGGGTGCGCGGCCAGAGGGCTGGCGGAGGGCGGCGGGGCTGGCACCGGGGCTCGCCAGTCGGTGCCCCACTTTCGGTGCCCGCGGCCATCGCATCCTCCCGGCTCCGTGCCAGCCCTTGCGCTGGCAGCCGTGCCCTGCCCTGCCGACTTTCCACCCCCCCTTGCTTCCTGCTTTTAGCCCTCGGCTCCGTGTGGACCTTGGGCTCTCCTGCTCTCTTCCCCGGCTCTGGCATTTCAGTGCATCCCGGGGGGTTGGGGGGGCTCTGGGGAAGGTTTGGGGGTTGAGTTTTGGGGCTTTTTTGCCTCCCCATCCTCTTGAAATGTTCCTGTGCCCCCCTGGAACCCATCCCTCAGGCTGGGAGTCAGCTCCCTGTGTGCCCCCCTAGAACCCATCCCTCAGGCTGGGAGTCAGATCCCTGTGTGCCCCCCTGGAACCCATCCCTCAGGCTGGGAGTCAGCTGCCTGTGCCCCCCTGGAACCCATCCCTCAGGCTGGGAGTCAGCTCCCTGTGCCCCCCTGGAACCCATCCCTCAGGCTGGGAGTCAGCTGCCTGTGTGCCCCCCTGGAACCCATCCCTCAGGCTGGGAGTCAGCTGCCTGTGCCCCCCTGGAACCCATCCCTCAGGCTGGGAGTCAGCTCCCTGTGTACCCCTGGAACCCATCCCTCAGGCTGGGAGTCAGCTGCCTGTGCCCCCCTGGAACCCATCCCTCAGGCTGGGAGTCAGCTCCCTGTGCCCCCCTGGAACCCATCCCTCAGGCTGGGAGTCAGCTGCCTGTGTGCCCCCCTGGAACCCATCCCTCAGGCTGGGAGTCAGCTGCCTGTGCCCCCCTGGAACCCATCCCTCAGGCTGGGAGTCAGCTCCCTGTGCCCCCCTGGAACCCAGCCCTCAGGCTGGGAGTCAGCTCCCTGTGTGCCCCCCTGGAACCCATCCCTCAGGCTGGGAGTCAGCTGCCTGTGCCCCCCTGGAACCCATCCCTCAGGCTGGGAGTCAGCTCCCTGTGCCCCCCTGGAACCCATCCCTCAGGCTGGGAGTCAGCTGCCTGTGCCCCCCTGGAACCCATCCCTCAGGCTGGGAGTCAGCTCCCTGTGTGCCCCCCCTGGAACCCTAATGGCTTGGCACTTCTTTTTCCCTCCCCCCACCACCCCTTTTCCCCTCCACTCCTGCTGTCCCCCTCCCAGCCAGCCCATTCTGCTGCCCCAGCTCACTTTGGCATTCCAAACTCCTGGACTTCCAACCAACTTCCAGGGACTTCCCACACCAGTCCTGTGAGGAGCAGCTGAGGGAGCTGAGGCTCTTCTGAAGAGGAAGCTGAGGGAGACCTCGTTGCTCTCTACACCCTCCCTGGAAGGGGATTGGAGCCACCTGGGGGCTTGGTTGCTCCTCACCTGCAGCAGGTGGAAGGAGAAGGGGAAATGGCCTCAAGCTGCCCCTGGGGAGGTTCAGGTTGGGCAGGAGGAAGAATCTCTTCCCCAAGCAAGGGTCCTGAGGCACTGGCCCAGGCTGCCCAGGGAGGTGGTGGTGGAGCCCCCATCCCTGGGGGCCTCCTGGATGCGGTGCTGCGGTTGGCTTGGGAGCTCTGGGTGAGCGGCTGGGAGCTGCTGACCCCCAAGCTCCCTTCCCAGCTCAGCAGGTCTATGATCCTCTGAAGTTTTGAAGCAGGGAAGAGCTGCAGAGCCCAGGGGAGGGGAGGGGGAGGAGGGGGGAAACCCTCACACCAAAAACTTTCTCCCTGTTTCTGCAGATGGGGAAACTGAGGCACAGATGGAGGAGAGGCAGAACCGCTCCTGGCTCCGAGCCCAGCCGTGGCAGGGGCAAAGAAGAGTGAAATTTGGGGAGCTCTGAGCTCCTGGCTGGAGCCCTTCCAGGCTCTCCAAGAGCTTCAGCCATGAGTCATGGCTGGCACAGGCAAGCAGGACTCATTCCCTGCTCTGCCATGACGACCCCCTCCAAAAAGAGAGGAGGGGAGGGGATGGGGGGGAGTGGGAAAAAAAATCCCCAAGCAAATTCCTGCTCTTCTGCTGAGCACTTCTGGAGAGCTCTGAGTGAGGAGGCTGGGCTGGCTCCAGCTCTCCACACACACACACTCAGGGTGGGTTTGTTCCTCTCCCTTCCTTTCACTTGGGCACCAAAAATATCTCTGCTTCCACCTTCCCGTCGTGACTGTGGCAGCAGCAGGGAATCATCCCTGGAGGGTTTTTGAGGCCAGGCTGGATGGGGCTCGGAGCAGCCTGCTCTGCTGGGAGGGGTCCCCTGCCCAGGGCAGGGGGCTTGGAGCTGGCTGAGCCTTGAGGTCCCTTCCAGCCCTGACAGCTCTGTGACCATGGGCTGGGTTGGTCGGGAAAGACCTCTAAGGTGACTGAGTCCAAGCAGCGACTCAACAGCACCTTGGCCACCAAGCCGTGGCCCCAAGGACCGTTCCAGATGTTGCCTGAACACCTCCAGGGCTGGGGACTCCACCACCTCCCTGGGCAGCCTGTGCCACCCCCTGACCAGTCTCTCATTCTGGGAGCAGAGCCCAGCCCCAGCCTGGCTCCAGCCTCCTCTCAGGGAGCTGTAGAGAGCAAGGAGGTCTCCCCTCAGCCTCCTCTTCTCCAGACCAATCTCCCCCCAGCTCTCTCAGCTGCTCCTCCCCAGCCCCTTCCCCAGCTTGGTTGCCCTTCTCTGGCCCTGCCCCACATCTCCACACCTTTGAAACCCCTCCAGGGCTGGGGACTCCACCACAGCCCTGGACAGCCTGGGCCAGGTCTTGACAACCTTTTCAAGGCAGATTTCCCCACCCCCCCAGTATCCAACCCAAACCACCCCTGGTGCAGCTTGAGGCCATTTCCTCTTCTCCTGTCAGACATCCTTGTCCCCTGGGGGCAGGCTGGGTGCTGCTGCTGTCTGGAAGCAGCTCCCTGGGCAGCTGCTGAGAGCAAAGCCATGTCTGGTGCTGCAGGTGCAAATGGAGATGCCTTGCCCTGAGGTGTGAAATGCTTTTCCCCCCTGCCTCTCCCTGGGAATGGCCTCACAGCAGATCCCAGCCCTGGGGAGGGAGAGGTGGCACAGAGTCACCTGGCAAAGGGCTTGCTGCCTGCACAAGTGGCTCTTGCCCCCTCCCTGCCGGCTCAGGTTTGCCCTGCAGGAAGGTCACAGCCTTGGAAAGCCCCAGAGGGGGAAGATTTGCTTTGGGATTCGACAACAGGAGGCTGCTGCCTGCAAATGTGAGGGCTGGAAGCCCTCTGCTGTGAGGCCAGGCTGGGGTGAGGCTGGGGTTGGGCAGCCTGGAGAGGAGAAGGCTCCAGGGAGACCTTCTGGTGGCCTTTTGCTGCTTCAAGGGGAGATCAGAAAGCTGGGGACAGGCTTCTGAGCAGGGCCTGCTGGGACAGGACAAGGGAGGATGGTTTGGAACTCCAGGAGGGAGACTGAGAGTGGAGAGAAGGGAGAAATGTTTGCCCCTGAGGGTGGGGAGAGCCTGGCCCAGGCTGCCCAGGGAGGTAGGAGCTGCCCCCTGCCTGGCACCAGCCCAGCTCAGGTTGGTTGGGGCTGTCCCTGCTGGCTGCAGGGGGCTTGGACTGGGTGAGCTTCAGAGGTCCCTCCCCACCCAAACCTGTCTGGGATCCTCTGCTGAGCCTCGTTGAGCTTTCAGGGTGCAGGAAGTGGTTCCCCATCCCTTGGTGAGCTCAGGACCCCCTTTGGGATTGCCTCCGTGGTGCCCACGCAGCAGTGCCAGGGGCAGGAGATGCTGATGGGACCCGGGAAGGTGCCTGGCACCCTCTGTCCCTGCATGAGGGAGGTGGTGAAAGGGTCCTGGATGCTTGGGAGCTGTCCTGGGCTCCTGCTGCCAGCCTGCAGCACCTCAGTTTGCTGTGGAATGGGGGTTGGGGGCTGCTCTGCTCCCCAGGAGGCCTGGGCATGGATGCTAAAGAGCCCTAGACCCACAGGGCAGCCCTTCTGAGCAGCTCTTCAGCCTCCCTGATGCTTATTTGCTCCTCCTCAGCAGAGCAATCAGAAGGAAAAGGTCACCCCATCCCTTGGCCCTGCCTGCAGTGGGAGCCAGCCAGGTTCCAGGGATCAGCAGTGAGGACAATTAATCCTTGCTGCCAGCACTAATCCTGTTTGCCTTCCCAGCAGATCATCCTCCCATCCTTACACCCTCCTTCAGCATCCCCCCCCACTCCCCAGCTCCAGCTTCAGCCCCAGCATCCTGCAGCTGTCCCTGGGGCAGCACCTGGGGCATCTTTTCCCCTCCTCCATGGCTCCTGCTTCACATCTGGACCCCCAGCAAACCTCTGTGGCCTTATTTCCACCACTGCTCCCTCCCCCAGCTACTGTGGCTCCATGAAGGACTCTCTGGGCTGCTGATTCAGGACCTTCTTTGCTGAGGGTGGGGAGGAAAGGTTGTGGCTGCTTCCTCCCTGGAGCTGTTCAAGGCCAGGTTGGATGAGACCTTGAGCAGCCTGGGCTGGTGGGAGCTGTCCCTGCCCGTGGCAGAGGCTTGGAGCTGGGTGATCCTGAAGCTCCCTTCCAACCCCTCCTAGGATCCTGTGGCTCCATGCCCTGCTCCGTGCCCCCACCCCAGTCACCAGTGCCAGCTCTGAGGAGGAACCAGAGGGCCTGCACCAGGCACTGCTGTGCCCTTTTCAGCCCAGCCAGCCCTGCCCCATGCCCCCTCCACGCTCCCATTTCATCTCTAACCCCCCCTCAGCGATGGCCAGCCCCCCCTTCCCCCTCCCCCCAGCACAATGAAGCCTCACTGTGCCCAGGCTGCCATCCCAACAGAGCCACAGTGATGGGGTGGGAGTGCAGCCCCCCCCTCCCCAGGCTGGCACACACAGCCTGGCATTGTCTGGGTTCAGCACCCCCAGTCCATAGAGCAATATTGGGGCAGGTGGTGCCTGGCTGCTGCTCACAGCAGAGGCTTTGTGCAGCCCTCAGCCACAGCAGAGCTCAGGGCCTGGGCTGGGAGCAGGCAGCCAGGGAGCTGTGGAATCATGGAGGAAGAACAGGGTCATGGAATCATGGAGCAAGAGGGTCATGGAATGGTGGAGCCATGGAGTCACAGAATGGTGGAGTTATGGAAGCATAGAGTCCTGGAATCATGGAGCCATTGAGTCCTGGAATGATGGAGTCACTGAGTCCTGGAATGATGGAGGTATGGAAGCATGGAGTTGTGGAATCATGGAGCCACAGAGTCATGGAATCATGGATTCATAGAGTCCTGGAATGATGGAATCACTGAATCCTGGATGATGGAGTTAGGGAAGCATAGAGTCCTGGAATCATGAAGCCACAGTCATGGAATCATGGAGCCACAGAGCCATAGTCCCTGCTGACTGCAGGGGGTTGGTCTGGATGACCTTGGGAGGTCCCTTCCAACCCCAAGCCAATCGTGATTCCAGGATGCCATTCCATTCTCCTGGTCCTTGAGGGATCACAGGCAGGGATAAAGACCTCCCCCAGGCATGATGGTCAACCTGCTGAGGTGGAGGATGTCCCTGCTGAGGTGGAGAATGTCCCTGCTGACTGCAGGGGGCTTGGGCTGGACGACCCTGGGAGGTCCCTTCCAACCCAGAGCCTTCCACGATTCCCTCCTTCCCCGGCGGGAGGCCCAGGGAGCATCCCTGCTCCTTCCACTCAGCCAGCTGGGGGCTGATGAACTTCTCAAAGGACTTACAAAAAGAAAAAAAAAAGCCCAGAAACCCAACCACAAAACTTCCTAACCCTCCCTCCCCACGGCGAGAGGCAGCAGGAGGTGTGAAGGCTCAGTCGGGAGGCGGTGGCTCAGGCTGCGCCCAGGAGCGGAGGGAAAGGGATCCGCGGGAGAGGAGCAGGGCCAGGCGGCTGCTCCTCCTGCAGCAACATCTGCCAAGGCTGGCAGCGCCCCGGGAGTGCTGGCAGGGCCCATCAGAGGCCCCAGCTGGGTCCTGCCGAGCCGCGGCAGGTGGAGCAGAGGGGGGGAATTGGCAGCGGGAGGGCCCCGCCGCGCACTCCCCTCCCCGCTCCCTGCCAGCCTCCCACGGGCGCCGGTGGCACCGGGGCTCGGCTCTGCTCCCAGCCCAAGCTGTTCCCAGCGCCGCCCTGGCACCCGCTTGGCGAGCCTGGGGGGGGGGCTCTGCTCCCCAGCTGGTGAGGAAGCCAAAACCCACCTGGAGAAACGGGAAGTGAGAACTCGCTCCCCCAAATGGCACAGCCCAAGCGGCGCCTGGCAGCGCAGCGCAGCCCTGGGCTGCTGCAGCAACACCTCCCGGGCCAGGCTGGCACCCACGGCGCCCACCCAGCGCCGTGGCACAGCACCAAGTCCTTCTGCACTCCCAGAACTTCAGCACCCTGCTCCCTTTTTGCAAAGCCCACTCCCCACGGCGGGATTCGGGACGGAGGGAAGGAGGCTGGGGGGAGACCTTCTGGCTCTCCACAGCTCCCTGAAGCGGGGCTGGGGCCAGCTGGAGACTCTTCTCCCAAGGAAGGAGCAGCAGGAAGAGAGGAAGTGGCCTCAAGCTGCTGCAGGGCAGGCTTAGGTTGGACCTGAGGAACAATTTCCTCCCCAACAGGGCAGTGGTGGAGTCCCCATCCCTGGAGGGGTCTCAAAGCTGTGGAGATGTGGTGCTGAGGGCCATGGGTTGGTGGTGAGCTGGCAGTGCTGGCTTGGACTTGATGGTCTTGAAGGTCTTTTCCAACCTAAGTGACTGTGCTCCACCTGTGGGGTCCTCAACCTAGAGAAGAGCAGCCCCAGAGGGGAGCTGAGCAAGAGCTGAAGGCTGGGGGGCAAGCGGCTGGGGCCAGGCTCTGCTCAGTGCTGCCCAGGAGCAGCACAAGAGGCACAAAGTGGAGCCCAGGAGGCTCCACCTGAGCAGGAGGAGAAAGTTGTTTGGTGTGAGGCTGCTGGAGGCCTGGAGCAGGCTGCCCAGAGAGGTTGTGCAGAGCTCCCAACCCCCCCTGGGCACTGTGCTGCTGGGCAGGCTGCTGGGGGAGCCCTGCTGGGGGGCAGGGTGGGGTTGGACTGGGGGAGCTCCAAGGGTCCCTACCAAGCTCCCCCAGGCTGGGAGGCTGTGACACAGGGGCTCAGCCCAGGCCCTTTGGATCCCAGCCCCTGGACCTCCAGCCCCTGGCAGGTCCTCCCTCCCCTGGGGCCAGCTGCTCCCCTGCTGGCTCTCTCTTTCTCTCCAGACATCCTTGGTTGACTCTGATTTAAATCAAAGTGCTGCTAGCAACGGGGCCATTCCCACTGCCAGAAAGGGCTCTAAATGGCACTTCCCCACCACTCCATTTCTCTTGCTCTGCTCTTTACCCATTTGTGAGCTGCAGGAGGCAACGATTTAAGGCATCTGAAGTGAAATGCTTAAATTAACAATTTACAAATAGCTTAATTGGGGTCCTGGTCTCTTTCTTCCCCAGCAGAAGCTGCTAAATGCTTCTGATTCATTCCCTGTTTATTTGGGTCTTGTGCTGGCAGTTACAGGACTACAATCAAGGCTTTGGTGTAGGCTTGGGGAGGGGGTGGTGGAAGGGGGGACCCTTCAAGCAGTGCGTGGCTGGTGACAGACAGCCAGAGCCCTGGACAGAGGCTGAGGGAGCAGAATGAGGCAGGAGCTGAAGGGGATCTGCTAAACTGCCTCCAGCTGAGGGATGCTGCAGGCTCTGCAGCCATCCTGGGGGGGCTGCATGCTCCCCTCCTTTGCAGCAGGATTCTGCCCCTCTGCTGTGCTCTGCTGAGACCTCCCCTGCAGTGCTGGGGGCAGCTCTGGAGCCTTCAGCACAGACAGGGACCTGGGGGAGCAGGGCCAGAGGAGGCCACAGCAGTGCTGGAAGCCCTCTGCTGTGAGGCCAGGCTGGGAGAGTTGGGCTTGGGCAGCCTGAAGAGGAGAAGGCTCCAGGGAGACCTTCTGGTGGCCTTGCAGTGCTCCAAGGGGAGATCAGAAAGCTGGGGACAGAGATTTGAGCAGGGGCTGCAGTGAGAGGACAGGGAGGGATGGTTTGAACTCCAAGAGGGAGATTGAGAGTGGAGAGAAGGGAGAAATGTTTGCCCCTGAGGGTGGGGAGAGCCTGGCCCAGGCAGGCTGTGGTTGCTCCATCCCTGGAGGTGCTCAAGGCCAGGCTGGATGAACTCTGAGCAAGCTGGGCTGGTGGGAGGGGTCCCTGCCCGTGGCTGGGCTGTGGACTGGGTGACCTTCAGGGGTCCCTTCCAACCTGAGCCATTCCATGCATGCCACAAAAGCATCCAACTGACTTCCCCCTCCCACTGCCACCACCTCCAGCCCTGCCTTGGGAGCTGCTCCTCACCCATTCCTCCCCCAAACCTGGCTGCTGGCTGGCTAGGGGAGCAGGGCTGGGGGGGGATCTGCTCTGCCTGCAGCCTCACAGCTCTCTGGCAGCCAAGGACACTCACGTCTGCATCAAACTGCTCCTCTCCCAGGCTAATTCTGGCACATCAGAGGGGTAATTATAGGGACAGCAGCAGCACTGACGAGCCTGGAGCACGTCAGCCTGGCACCTGTCAGCTCCCTGCTGCAGACACCTCGTGGGCAGCCCAAAGGGGCTCTTGTCCTCTCCCCCAGCTCTATTTTTGGGGCTTTGCTCTGCACTTCCCAGCCCCAAGCTCATCCCATCCCACCGGCAGCAGCTTCCCCTGCCTCCCAGGAGGGAGACCCACAGGGATGTCGCTGGCACTAGGGGGAGGAGGGGGAAGGCTGCTGCCTGCCCCACAGCACCTGGGGGCTGGCTGCCCCTGGGTTGTGCACTGGTCCTTGGGTGGGTGCAAGTAGCCAGACCTTTGCCTGCTGCAAGCCACCCTGGCTCTGTATAGCTTTGGTGGGAGGAGACCTTCAAGGTCATCCTTAAGGCAGGAGGTCAGCCCTGATTTGCCCCAGGAAAGGGACTTGGAGCACCTCTAGGAGCACCTATGGGGCCCCAGCCTGGAGCAGAGCAGCCCCAGAGGAGAGCTGAGCAATGCTCAGCAAGAGCTAAAGGCTGGGGGGCAAGAGGCTGGGGCCAGACTCTGCTCAGTGGTGCCCAGGGACAGCACAAGAGGCACAAAGTGGAGCCCAGGAGGCTCCATCTGAGCAGGAGGAGAAAGTTGTTTGGTGTGAGGCTGCTGGAGGCCTGGAGCAGGCTGCCCAGAGAGGTTGTGGAGAGCTCCCAACCCCCCCTGGGCACTGTGCTGCTGCTGGGCAAGCTGCTGGGGGTGCCCTGCTTTAGGAGTGGGGCCTGGACTGGCTGAGCTCCAGAGGTCCCTTCCAGCCTTCCCCATGCTGAGATTCTGGGATTCCAGGATCTGCTTCCACTGTGTTTTTTCAGGCAGAGGGGAGAACATTCCCAGCTGCTGGAGCTGTGGCCACAACGGGGGGGAGGGGGGGCAAGAGCCCAGAAAACTCCATCCCATGGGTTGGGAAGCTCAGACAGCACCAGTGAGGAGGAGGAAGAGGAGGAGGGAGAGGAAGGAGAGGCAGCCTGGCTGTTTGCTTGCTCTGACAGGGAAGGGAGAAGCTGCATGTGGGGAGGGGGAGAAGCAATGATTTTAATTAAAAGGCAAATGACTGCACTGAACATTGACTGGAGGCTCAGAGATATTAAAAAGCTGTTGGCTCCCTGAGTTATTCCTCCCTGGGCTGCTTGTCAGGGAGAAGCCTTCAGATGGCACCAGCTGGGTTGGCATCCCAGCTTGCAGAGCCTGAGCCAGGGCAGAGGGGAGCGGGAAGCAGGTGGGGGGCAGCCTCTCCCCTTGTCCTAGGGGGCAAGGGTGGCAGCCAGGAGCTCCTCCTGCCCCCCTGCTCTGAGCCAGCATCATCCCTGCCTCTAGCTGCTGCCCCTTTGCTGGGCAAACATTGAGCTGGGCAGCATGGACCCTGCCCAGCTCAGCCCCCACCACAGGTGGTCCTTCACCACCTCTTGCCTGGGCTCAGCTCCCTCTAGCAGCTCCCTCTGGCATCCTGCTGCCTGGCAACAGCACCTGGGCACCAGAAGCCAAACCTCCACCCTGCTGGGCACAGCTTGAGTGCTGGGTTCTGGCTTGGGGCCCTCGCCCCAAGAAGGGCATTGAGGGGTCCAGAGAAGGGCAGCAAAGCCTGGGGGAGGGTCTGGAGCACAGGGCTGGGCTGGGGAGGAGCAGCTGAGGGAGCTGGGGGTGTTCAGGCCGGGGAAGAGGAGCCTGAAGGAGACCTCTTTGCTCTCTACAGCTCCCTGAAAGGAGGCTGGAGCCAGCTGCAGGCTCTTCTCCCACGGAAGAAGCAACAGGACAAAAAGGAATGGCCTCAGGTTGCCCCAGGGCAGGTTTGGGTTGCCCATGAGGAGCCCCAAAGGGTTGCCAAGCCCTGGCCCAGGCTGCCCAAGGCAGCAGAGGACTCCCCAGCCCCGGCAGGGCTTCCACAGCAGTGGTGCTGGGGGCCACACTTGGGTGTAAGCCCTGGCAGTGCTGGGTTAAAGGCTGACCCTGAAAGGTCTTTGCCAAGCCAACCCAACCCCCTGGCTCTCTGAAATCCTCCCTGGCTGCCTCCAGGCTCACCCTGAGCCACGTCGCTGCCGGAGCCCAAGGTGGGATGAAAGCAGGAAGCTGATTCCTGTCAGCCTGAGCAGGGGATCAGGAGAGGGCAAAACCACCTTTGTTGTTTCTTTCTTGCCTTCCACAGGAGACAAGCTCATTAGCTGCCATCGTTCCGTGGCTGAGGGGTGACCTTCTGGCTGTCTAGCTGCTCACCTCCACGAGGAGGCAGCCCCTGAGCGTGGGGGCTCTTTAATCTTGTGCAGACAAAAGGCAGAACAAGATCTGATCGCTGGAAGCTGAGGCGTCAGGGAGGCAGACAGGAGAGAAAGCGAAGCTGCAGGACGGGGCTGGGGCAGCCTGTGCCGAGCAGAGCCTCCTCTCCCACCTCTGAACCAAGGCAGGATGTCCTTCAGGAAGCCAAACACCCACTCAGCCAGGAGTCGTGCCCGGGAGGCAGGCAGCTCCTGCCGAGACTGCAGCCCCTGGCGCACGGCTGGGGTTGGGCAGGGGGATGGGAAAGGTCTTTTCTAGGCTCGGGAAGATGCCACAAAGCAAACAGCTCCCACCCAAGACCCTGGAAGCACAGCAACTCCTACCCAAGAGCCTGCAGACCAAACAGATCCTATCCAAGACCCTGCAAATTCTACCCCAAGACCCCCACAAACCACACAAATCCTACCCAAGAGCCTAAAAACACAACAAAGCCTACCCCAGACCCCCCCAAACCAAACAGATCCTACCCAGGACCCCCCAAACCAAACAGATCCTACCCAGGACCCCACAAACCAAACAGATCCTGCCCAGGACCCCACAAACCAAACAGATCCTGCCCAGGACCCCCCAAACCAAACAGATCCTACCCAGGACCCCACAAACCAAACAGATCCTACCCAGGACCCCACAAACCAAACAGATCCTACCCCGGACCCCACAAACCAAACAGATCCTACCCAGGACCCCACAAATCCTATCCAAGACCCCCCAAACCAAACAGATCCTACCCAGGACCCCACAAATTCTACCAACCCTCCCCCATTACCTTCACCCCCTCCTCTCAGCCATCCTCTTTGTGCTGCTTTTCACCCCTCCAGGCACTGCCCAACCCCTTCAGGCACCTGAATGCCACCCAAGCAGCACCACCAGGACCACTTTCCCCCCTCAGGAAGCTGAATGCCACCCAAGCAGCACCACCAGGACCACTTTCCCCCCTCAGGAAGCTGAATGCCACCCAAGCAGCACCACCAGGGCCACTTTCCCCCCTCAGGAAGCTGAATGCCACCCAAGCAGCACCACCAGGGCCACTTTCCCCCCTCAGGAAGCTGAATGTCACCCAAGCAGCACCACCAGGACCACTTTCCCCCCTCAGGAAGCTGAATGCCACCCAAGCAGCACCACCAGGACCACTTCCCCCCTCAGGAAGCTGAATGCCACCCAAGCAGCACCACCAGGACCACTTTCCCCCCTCAGGAAGCTGAATGCCACCCAAGCAGCACCACCAGGACCACTTTCCCCCCTCAGGAAGCTGAATGCCACCCAAGCAGCACCACCAGGACCACTTTCCCACCTCGACACCAGCACCAAGCAGGACCTGGCAGCCACCCCCAGCGACCACCAGTGCCGAAGCCAGCAGAGCTGGCTGTGCCTGCAGCCTGGAGAGCCAGCTCCCAGCTGCTGGGAAGAGCAGCAGAAGCCATGGATGGGCCACTGGGCACAGCTTCCAAAAGCTTTTCCTTCCCACATGGGCCCCAAGGGAGCAGCAGTGCAGAGCTGAGGGGCAGAGGGGCAAGCGTGGAGGAGCTTTGCAGCCAGGGAGTTAATTGGATGTGTAATTTGGGGGTGGCAAATGAGCCAGAACTGTGTTTGGTGCCCAGGGCAAATCCCATCTGGATGCTGCCTCCACATCCCACTTCCCCCCACTGCCAGGTTGGGACCACTTGGTCATTGCCACTCAACGAGGCAGCAGACCCCATCGGAGCCCTGCCTGCTCTTCCAGCACCTCGGTTTTACACCCCAGCAGCCCTCCCCTTGGCACACCCCGACTGTTACAGGCTTCATTTCCTCCACCTTCAGCTTGCCCACCCCCAGCACTGCCCTCCCTCTGCTGGCATTCAGCTGCCAGACAGCCAGGCACAGCCCCATGGGATGGACAGAGAGGTTGCTGGAGCTGCCCTGACCCTTTTGTGCTGGCAAAATCTCCCTGCTCCGGGGCAAGAGGGCACCAAAACCTGAGATCAATAAGCTGGGAGCAGAAGGAACTGGGAGTGGTGCAGGTTGGTGTCCCTCCAGGGAGCATAAGAAGTTCCACCTGAACCTGAGGAGGGACTTCTATACCTGGAGGCTGCCCAGGGAGGTTGTGGAGTCTCCTCTGGAGAGCTTCCAACCCCTCCCTGGGCAAGCTGCTGTGGGTGCCCTGCTGGAGCAGTGGGGTTGGACTGGCTGAGCTCCAGAGGTCCCTTCCAGGCTGGGATTCAGGGATTCCAGGGATGCTGAGGGGTGCCTGAGGCTCTCAGGGGCTGGGCTCTGGGAGAGCTTCGATGTCATTGGAGCTATGTCTGGAGGCAGATGGTTTCCACCAGCACCTGGGCCAGGTCTGCTGCTGCTGCTGCTGCTGCTGGGGTGGGTTTAGCTTGGAGCTGCTGCCCCTGATTGACAAGGCCCTGGGTGCACTTCTCAAGCTCTCTCTCTCCCCCACCCCCCCTGCAAAAGCTCTGCTGAAATCTGTGCTGAGCTGCTGGAAGCAGCTGTGGCAGTGTCAACACCCAGCCCATTAGAGGCCGACAGATGCCACCAAAATCAAATCTATTATTGTGACAGACCCAGCAGGGTTGCTGCTGAGCAGATTCCACCACATTTCCCCTCTCACAGCCTTGCTGAGGCAGCCACACTCCCACAGCAGGCAGCTGCCTCTCCGCCTCGCTCCCAGAAGCCAGCAGCTTCCTCTCCTCAGCCCCCTTGGAAAGCTTTCCCCTTCCCCAGCCCAGCAAG
Organism: Dryobates pubescens; assembly: GCF_014839835.1. Classification (NCBI taxonomy): domain Eukaryota; kingdom Metazoa; phylum Chordata; class Aves; order Piciformes; family Picidae; genus Dryobates; species Dryobates pubescens. Next base: position 1,550,163 of record NC_071647.1, on the reverse strand, counting down.
GAGAACCTGGCAAACCCTGCAAGATGTAGCCTCTGCTGGGGAAGGAGCTGCTTCCTCCAGGAACAAAAGTGATGCCACCAGCTGCAGACATCATCTCCAATTTTAAAACCTTTCCCCAGCTCCAAAACCATCTCCAGCTCCAAACCTTTTCCCAGCTCCAAAACCTTTCCCCAGCTCCAAAACCATCTCCAGCTCCAAACCATTCCTCAGCTCCAAAACCTTTTCTCAGCTCCAAAACCATCTCCAGCTCCAAACCTTTCCCCAGCTCCAAAACCATCTCCAGCTCCAAACCTTTCCCCAGCTCCAAAACCTTTCCTCAGCTCCAAATCTATCCTCAGCTCCAAAACCATCTCCAGCTCCAAACCTTTCCTCAGCTCCAAATCTATCCTCAGCTCCAAAACCATCTCCAGCTCCAAACCTTTCCTCAGCTCCAAACCATTCCTCAGCTCCAAAACCATCTCCAGCTCCAAACCATTCCTCAGCTCCAAAACCTTTTCTCAGCTCCAAAACCATCTCCAGCTCCAAACCTTTTCCCAGCTCCAAAACCACCTCCAGCTCTAAACCTTTCTCCAGCTCCAAAACCATCTCCAGCTCCAAAACCATCTCCAGCTCCAAACCTTTCCCCAGCTCCAAAACCATTCCCAGCTCCTAAACCATCTCCAGCTCTAAACCTTTCTCCAGCTCCAATTTATGCCCAGCTCCAAGACCATCTCCAGCTCCAAAACCATCTCCAGCTCTAAACCTTTCTCCAGCTCCAATTTATGCCCAGCTCCAAGACCATCTCCAGCTCCAAAACCATCTCCAGCTCCAAACCCATCTCCAGCTCCAAACCAAGCTGTGCCTGTGGCCCATCCATGGCTTTCTGCTGCTCTTCCCTGCAGCTGGGAGCTGCCTCTCCAGGCTGGAGGCACAGCCAGCTCTGGGAGCTCCAAACCTCTCCTCATCTTCCAAACCACCTCCAGCTCCAAAACCATTCCCAGCTCCAACCCCCTCCTTCCCCTGCAAGCAGGGTGGGAGCTGAAGCCTTCCTCATCCCTTCAAACCAGAATCCAGGCAGCACCCAAGGCCTGAAACACCCAGGAAACGAGCTCCAGGTGCTTCCCTCACCCACCATGACCCCAGCAGAGGCTTGGGGAAGGAGCCAACATCAAACGTGGAAAGAAGCAGGGTGGGGAGGAGGAGGCTGCTGGCCCCCAGCCCCTGGTACTGACCTGGAGACTTTAAACAGAGGGAACAGAGTCCTGGCTTCTTCCCTCCTGCAATTCCATCGAGCCCTGGTTAGGGACAGGAAAGGAGGAGATTCATGAATGAAGGGCATCCAGGAGGGAAACTTTGCCAGGGATGGAGGGGAGTAAACAAATAGAGCAAGCAAAACACAGCAGGGGTCTGAAACCAGAACAAAATAAAACTAAACCCCCCCAAAAAAGAGAGAAGAGCAGCAGCAGAAAGCATCTGGGAGTGAAAGAGAGCAATGGGAGCTGGGCTGGGCTCTGCCCCGGGCTTCAAGCCCACACCTGTGGCTGCTGGAAACATCCAAACGTGGGCTGCAAGTGCTCCCCACCCCCCCCAAATGCCCCAACTCTGCTGCTGCTGTGGGGTCATGGAGCCAGGGAGTGGTCTGGGTTTGAAGGGAACCTCTGAAGCTCATCCAGTCCAAGCCCACTGCAGCCAGCAGGGACAGCCCTGATGCTCAGAGCTCCAACCAACCTGAGCTGGGCTGGTGCCAGGCAGGGGGCAGCTCCTGCCTCTCTGGGCAGCCTGGGCCAGGCTCTCCCCACCCTCAGGGGCAAACATTTCTCCTCTCTCCACTCTCAATCTCCCTCTTGGAGTTCCAAACCATCCCTCCTTGTCCTCTCACAACAGCTCCTGCTCAAATCTCTGTCCCCAGCTTTCTGACCTCCCCTTGGAGCACTGCAAGGCCACCAGAAGGTCTCCCTGGAGCCTTCTCCTCTTGAGGCTGCCCAAGCACCAACTCTGTCAGCCTGGCCTCACAGCAGAGGGCTTCCAGCCCTGCCAGCACTGCTGTGGCTTCCTCTGGCCCTGCTCCCCCAGGTCCCTGTCTGTGCTGAGGGCTCCAGAGCTGCCCCAGCACTGCAGGGGAGATCTCAGCAGAGCACAGCAGAGGGGCAGAATCCCCTCCCTGGCCAAGCTGTTGGGGACCAGCCCAGGGCTGGGGTTCATGTCCAGCTTCTCACACTCCAGGCCCCCCAAATCCTTCTCCACAGAGCTGCTCTCAGTGCCATCAGCTCAATCCCAGCAGCCCCAGGATCTCACCAAGGGAACCCTGCCCAGCACAGCCTCCAGCAGGGGCCACTTGTTGGGAAGATGATTTGTGGGCAGGGAAGAAGAAGGGACAAGCAGAGGAGGAGACCTCCTTGTGCTTTGCTTCCTCAGCAGCTACTCAGCCTGCACCTTTCTGGCAGAGCTGAAGCTGCACAGCCCTCACTGTGCCCCAATTTGTGCAGCAGCAGAGCCTGTCCTGGGGACCTGCCAGCTCCCAGCTTGGGCAGGATCAGATCCAACATCCCAAAGAGCACCAAAAAGTACCCAAAAGCCCCCCCAAAAAGCACTAAAGAGTACCAAAAAGCACCAGGAAGCCTCAAAAAGGTCCAAAATAAGGCACCAAAAAGTACCCAAAAGCCCTCAAATGCACCAGAAAATGCACCCAATGGTACCCAAAAGCACCAAAAAGCCTCAAAAGGCAGCAAATAAAGCACCAAAAAGTACCCAAAGGCCCCCAAAATGGCACCAAAAAGCACCAAGAAGCCTCAAATAGCTCCAAAGAACAGCACCAAAAAGTATTAAGATGCACCCAAATGCACCCAAAAAGTACCAAAAAGCACTAAAAAGCACCAGAAAGGGCACCAAAAAGGACTGAAAAGCCCCCAAAAGCACCCAAAAGAGCACCAAAAGGTGCCAAAAGCTACCAAAAGGCACCAAAAACTACCAGGAGGCTCCAAATAAAGCACCAAAAAGCACCCAAAAGCACCTCAAAAAGCCCCCAAAAGGCTTCAAAAGGCCCCCAAAAAGCCCCCAGAGGATCTGCTTGGCCCCAGCCCCGAGGGGCTTGCCCTTGCTGCTGGCTCCAGGCTGGCCTCACACCGATGGGTGGTGGAAAGCAGGATGAGGGAAGGTGGGGGAGAGCCACTGCCAGCGCCCTCCACCCACCTCTGACCCGCAGGTTTGGGTCCCCCCTTGGGCATGCTGGCAGGCAGCTGAGCCCAGGCAGTGCCCAGCTCCTTCCCAGCACCCCAGAGCTGCTCTGAGCCTCTGGTTTTAGGTCCCCTCCTCCCTTCCCCCCTGTCCCCCTTGCAAAGCTCAGTGCCTGGAGGAGCAGGGTGAGAAGGGCAGGGGCCGGCAGGGGCAGGGGCGGGCAGGGGCAGGGGCAGGGGCAGGGGCGGGCAGGGGCAGGGGCAGGGGCAGGGGCAGGGGCCGGCAGGGGCAGGGGCCGGCAGGGGCGGGCAGGGGCAGGGGCAGGGGCAGGGGCAGGGGCGGGCAGGGGCAGGGGCAGGGGCGGGCAGGGGCCGGCAGGGGCCAGCCGAGCTGCCCAGAGCTCGGTGCCCACAAGGGCCTCTTTCTTTGCCAGCGCTGGGAGGCAGCTTGGCTCTTCCACCGCAGCCAGGGCTGCGGGGCATCCGTCCCCTCCCCACCCCGAGCCCGGCCCTGCTCCGGCTGCCCTCACTTCTTCCAGCGCTGCCCTCGGGGCTCAGCTTTGGGGGGAGCCCAGGAATTCCTTAAGGGGGAGACCTCCCTTTGGCGAGGAGGAGGAGGAGGGCAGCGGGGCGGCCGGATGCCGCTTCTAACCCCTGGTGTGGCTGGCAGCCCGAGGCGTGGCGCTGAGAGGGGACTGTGCTGGCACTTGGGGGATGCTCCCAGGGTGGCTGGAAGTTGGCCAAGCCCCCAGCTCCGTGGTGGGATTCGGGGGGGGGGGGTCCGTGCAGCTCCTTCCCCACCCCTACGGGCAGCGCTTGGCCCGGGGCAGGGGGCAAGGCACATCCCTCGGGGTGTGGATTCCAAGGGAGTGGATTTCCCACGGCGGGAGGGAGTGAAGGAAACCTTCAAGGCAGAGCAGGAGAGAGACAAGAGGCAGGAGAGGGGAGTGGAAAATCCTTTGCTTAAGAGAGCTTTATTCACTTGTTTGGAGAATTGCAGGGCAGGCTGAATTATTGATGCTGTGCTTTGTAAGCTGCCAGCTAACACCGGGGAGAGGATTTGCTGCTGCTGCTGCTGCTGCTGCTGGGGGGCTTGCAGGAGCCAGGAGCCCCCAGCAAGGTGACCAGCAGGACACAGGGAACCTCCCCCGCCCCTCCTCTCCCCTCCCAGCCAGCTTTGCCAACCTGCCCAGAGCCTGGGGACAGGAGGAGACCTCCCTAACCTGGCACAGGGGGCAAGGATCCTGCTGGCAAGAGTAGGGGAGGAAGCCAGGGGGGGGTCCCTAGCACTGGGGATACTCTCCCAGCACTGAGGACACTCTCCCAGCACTGGGGAGCCTCTCCCAGCACTGAAGACCCTGCCCCAGTACTGAGGATACTCTCCCAGCACTGAGGACACTCTCCCAGCACTGGGGACCCTCTCCCAGCACTGAAGATGCTGCCCCAGCACTGAGGATACTCTCCCAGCACTGGGGACCCTCTCCCAGCACTGAGGATACTCTCCCAGCACTGAGGACCCTCCCCCAGCACTCAGAACACTCCCCCAGCCCTGGGGACCCTCTCTCAGCTCCAGAGACACAGCAAAAGGCAGGAGATGTGACCCTCCCCACACACCAATGGGGGCCGTGGCAGAGCAGCTTTCCTCCTCCCCGTTTACACCTCACAGCTTCCCAGTTCAACCCAGTTCAACCCCCAGCCTGCTGCAGCCTCAAGCCTCTCCCAAACGACTTCCCTCCAGCTCCCTCCTTTCCTTCCCTACCTTCAGGAAGCTCCTTCCTCTCCCCCAGCTTGCCAGGAGGCCTGAGGGACCCCACACAGCTCTTCTGGTGGCTGTCAGAGAAGGAGGGGGGGACAAATGTGGCTCCCTCTTGGCACTTGCCGTGGTGGGGGGTGGGGGAAACAGCAACCAAACAGATGGAGACCTCCAACCTCAGCCTCAGGAGTTTAGAACCATGGAGCTGCTTGGCTTGGAGAAGCCCTCACTGAGTCCAGACATCAACCCCACACTACCAAGGCCACCAAACCATGTCCCCAGGGGCCACTCATTTCTTGGCCACCCCCCTGGGCAGCCTGGTCCAATACTTTTCTTGGTGCTGGGGGTGAGGAAAGGGCAGGGGGGGGAGGGGGGTGGGTTCCAGTGGGCAGTGCTGCCCCTGATGTGGACTTTCCCAGGTCAAGAACCTGGCAGCAGATCCCAGAACCACAGAATATTAGGGGTTGGAAGGGACCTTGAAAGATCATCGAGTCCAAGCCCCCCCTGCCAGAGCAGGATCCACCTGGAGCAGGTCACCCAGAACGGATCCCAGCTCCTAGCTTCAGCCTCTGCTTCCCCCTCCCTGAGCTCGGGCCAAGGGCTTGCCCTAGGAGCACCTTGGCTTCCCCAGGTGTGGCAGGGAGATAACAGAGTGCAGAGCTGGGAGTGCCAGCAGCCAGGAGCTCAGCATTTATCTGTGGAGCACCACAGCCTCCCTGGAGTGATTTTGGCTGGGACCCCAGGCTGCAAGGTGGCCAAGAAATTGGCTCCAGGACCTGCTGCCTCCTGGGGGATGGAAAACCTGGCAGCACCCAGACCAAAGGCATCCCCTGGGTGCTGAGTGCCTGGGGCTCAGCGGGAGCAGAGGTCTTTATTTGCCCTGGCACCTTCCTGCAGCCCTTGAGGGAGCAGCACAGGGCCCTGTCCCAGAGCTCCAGAGGCCACCTGGCCCTGAGGGACATCATGCATGGAGGAGAAGCTGCTCCCCAGCACTGGAGGCAGGGATGGAGCCAGGAGCCCTGGGGCAGGGTATTGCTTTCTGCAGGGCAGGAGGAGGAGGAGGAAGGCAAGGAGAGGAGTGGGGAAGGCTCCATCTCAGTGTCCTTGAGTGTCCTTTGGAGACTTTGCTTTTCCTGCAGCACAGCAGATGAGGAAGGACTGAGAATCCCAAAGTGCTGCTCCTCTTTGATCCCCCACACCACAGAGAGAGTTGAAAGGAAGCGGTGAAAGCGAGGGAGAGGAGGAGGAGGAGGTGTGAGGGAAGGGAGGAGGGAGAAATGGAGCAGGTATGGGGGAGAAGGAGGCTCTGCTGGTCCTCTCCACCCTGCCAAGCCCTGGAATCAAGCCTCTGGGCTGGGGGCAAGGGCTCTCTGGGAGCCCCCTGGGCTTGGCAGCTCCCTGTGCCATGGAGGGAAAGCCAGGGCAGGGGATGCTCCAAGCAGCCATGAACTGATGTCCCTTCCCCAGAGCACCCCCACAAATCCCAAGGGACACCTTGCCCAAGCTGCCTGGCCACCCCTAGGTGCTCCCAGGAGCAGCTGGAGGAGGAAGCCCAGGATCATAGAGGGGTGAGGGTGGAACAGGAGCTCTGGAGGTGGAGTCCAACCCCCCCTGCTAAAGCAGGGGCACCTGGAGCAGCTCACACAGGAACACATCCACGAGGGGCTGGGAGCTCTCCAGAGCAGGAGACTCCACAGCCTCTCTGGGCAGCCTGCTCCAGGCCTCCAGCACCCTCACACCAAACAAGCTCAGGTGAAACACAGGGGCAAGAAGTTATCCAAGAGGGAAGGAGTGGCCACGGCACCTGGGGCCATGGCTTGGTGGCCACAGGGGTGCTGGGCTTGGTGGTTGGACTCCATGATCCTAGAGGGCTTTTCCCACCCAGACAACTCTGTGCTGCCATGAAATGATCCAAACCACCCCTGCAGGAGGTCACCCCCCTGCCCTCCTCCCTGCTGAAGGCATCCCAGGCTCCCATGCTCAGGGGAGCTACCGAGCTCCAGCGCCGCCCTTCCAGCCCTGCCCTGGGAGGTTTGGGCTGGTCTCCAGCCATGGGATGTGGGAAGGGGATGAAATGTAGGCTCCTTGGCTCCAGGTCTAGCAGCTCACTGGGTGTTGAAGGCAGGAGAGCTTCAGCTTTGGCTCCTGCTGGGCAGGAGGTGAGCCCAGGCTGCTCGGCAGCCCCCCTCCGGCCCAGGTTCCCTCCAGCCCTGCCTGCTTCCCCACGCTCGTTCCCAGGGATCCAGCTCTGGCTGTGGGTGGCAGCTGCTGTATTTTTCCATGCACCAAGATCCAAAGTGACACTTTTCCCCCTCCCCTCCTCTCGCTGGAGCATGAGAGAAGTGGCTCATTAGCATCAAACCACCGAGCCAAAGCCCAACCTTGAGCGCCGCCGCTCCAACCACCGGGGGAGCAGGGCTCGGTTCCTCCCCAGCCCCACCTTGCCCTTGCCAAGCGTGGTGGCAGCCCCAGAAGGGAAGTCGAGTGCCAGGTGGTTGCTCCACAGCCTGCTGCTTGTGCCACCCAGCTCAGCCCCGGCGCTGGCAGATGGATTCTGAGCCACCCCCTCCCCAGCTCCAAGCCGCGGAGCCGGCAGCGAGTGAGGGGATGCTTGGGAGGAGCAGCAGGACTTGGAGCCCCTTGGGACGTTTGGGAGAGGAGTCAGCAAGGCCAGAGGTTGAGCAGCTGGAGCAGGGCTTTCACAGAATCAAAGAATGGTGGAGGCTGGAAGGGACCTCTGGGGATCTTCCTGCTCCAGCAGGGCACCCACAGCACCATGCCCAGGGGCACAATGGCCAGGGGGGGTTGGAAGCTCTCCACACCAGGAGACTCCACAACCTCTCTGGGCAGCCTGCTCCAGGCCTCCAGCAGCTTCACACCAAACAAGCTCAAGTTGAAACCTCCTGGGTCCCAGTTTGTGCCTCTTGCCCTGTCCCTGGGCAGCACTGAGCAGAGTCTGGCCCCAGCCTCTTGCCCCCTACCCTCTATTTCTCGCTGAGCATTGCTCAGATCCCCTCTGGGGGCTGCTCTTTAACTATCTAAACTCCATCTGGAGTGACAGCACCAAAGGGGCTGTGCACAGGCTGGGCTGGAGCCAGGGACATGGTGCTGGGAAGTCATGGATGGAGCCTCTCCAGGGAGGAGCAAGGAAGCTGGGGAAGGCTCTGGAGAACAGAGCTGGGGAGGAGCAGCTGAGGGAGCTGGGGGTGTTCAGCCTGGGGAAAAGGAGGCTCAGGGGAGACCTCCTTGCTCTCTGCAGCTCCCTGAAAGGAGGCTGGAGCTAGGTTGGTCTCTTCACCCAAGGAACAAGCAGCAGGATGAGCAATGGCCTCAAGCTGCTGCAGCAGGGGCTTAGGTTGGACACGAGAGGAAACCTCCCCACTGGAAGGGCTCTCCAAGCCTGGCCCAGGCTGCCCAGGGAGGAGGCTGAGTCCCCATCCCTGGAGGTGTTTCAGAGAGGCAGAGATGTGGTGCTGAGGTCCTTGCTTTAGCCCCAGCCTTGGTAGAGTGCCAGAGAATGGTTGGCCTGGGTGCTCTGAAAGGGCTTTGCCAGCTGAAGCGATTCTGTGACCCTCTTCTCCATCCATCCATCCCTCCATCCCTCCATCCCTCCATCCCTCCATCCCTCCCTCCCTCCCCATGACCCAGCCTGGCTTGGATGTCCCTTTCAGAGGGAAGGGACCTGAGCAAGGTGCTCTGGGGCAGTTGGGACTGGAAGAGGAGCTGCTCCTCGAGACCCAGTTAGGCTGGAACCCTGCTCCCCACTTTGGGGCTGGAGTGCAGCTGTTCCATTTCCCAGCCTGGAGAGCTGTGCTGGGAGCCCCAAAGGCAGCTTCCTCCTCCCTCCTTCCCTCCCTCCCTCCTCCCTGTTGCCATCAGAACATTTCAGCACAGGGCTGGGGTTGGAGAGGAACACACACACACACGAACAAACCACCCCACCACCAAGCCAGAAGCTGTTTGTGTGTCCCTCCCACCCCCTTCCTCTTCCTCCCACCCTCAGCCAGCTCCTTCCATCAACCCTTCTGCCAGAGAAGGAATTTTAAATTAACCCCCAACCCCCACCCCCAAAAAAAAGGAAAGGAAAAGGGGAAGGGAAAAAAAAAAGGAAAAGAAGAAAACTAAAAGGACAAAAATTCTTCATTTGCATTTTTTTTTCTGAAAGTGGAAACCATGGAAGGGAGGAGGAGGAGGAGGAGGAGGAGGGAGGGAGGGCAGGGGGAGGGGGGAAAAACCCCAACCCTAATCCTCAAATGAAATGAAATCAAATCCAAGCAGCTGACAGCAAAGTTTTATTGTCCCCCCACTGGGTGCTGAGGAGCAAATCAGTGATGTGGGGGGGTTTATTTTGGGGTGGGGAGGGGGGGTGGTGGTTGTGTGATGAGCATTTCAGCTCCTCTGCTGAGATTCAGCCTCTCTGAGCAGCCCTGCTGCACCTGCAGCCTGCCACAGCCAGGAACTGGGGAGGTTAATGAGGCCCTTTGAGAAAGGAGCAGAGCACAGCAGATGGGGGAGGGGGGGAGGAGGGGTGTGGGGGTGTGGGGAGGGGGAGAACTGGGCACCAGCTCACCCATCTCCAGCTGAAGAGCTTCGTGGGGATGAGTTGGGAACCTCCCCCAGCCCCACAAGTGGTGCTGGAGGTGCAGCCTGGCTGCTGGGTGAGACCTCCCCAGATGGAATGGGTTGGGGGTGGAAGGGACCTTGCAGCTGGCTCCAAAGCCCCTGCCGTGGGCAGGGACACCTCCCACCGGACCTCTGAGGTCCTCGAGTCCAACCTTCAAGCCAGCACCACCCTGGCCACCAAACCAGGGCCCCAGGTGCCACGGCCAGAGGTTTCCTGAAGCCCTCCGGGGGTGGGGACTCCGCCACCCCACCCGGGGCAGCCTGCTCCGGTCCCTGACCGCTCCTGCAGGGCACAAATTGTTCCTCACCTCCAGCCTGAACCTCCTCTGGTGCAACCTGAGGTCATTTCCTCTTGTCCTTATCACCTCCTGGGAGAAGAGACCAACCTCCACCTGGCTCCAGCCTCCTCTCAGGGAGCTGGAGAGAGCCAGAAGGTCTCCCCTCAGCCTCCTCAACCCCCAGGCTGAGCACCCCCAGCTCCCCCAGCCTCTAAACCCTAGCAGCAGGAGCCCCAAAGGACTCACCCCTGCACACAGCACCCTGGAGACACCCACACCCCCTCCCCTCCTCTTCTTGACCCCCAAAATGGGTCCCACAACCAGCCTGGCCTTGTCCCCCTCCCTGGCCCCCAGGCCCCAGCTGTGTTGGGATGCTCCCTGCACCCCCAAAGCCTGCTGTGGGACGTGGCTCAGCGCTGTCCCTTCATGCCAGGCAGGTCCCTGGGGCACAGAGGCAGGCACCGGGCCGGGATCGATGCATGGCAACGAGGAGAATCGATGGCTCCGATTAACCCCTGCACTGCTGGGCTGTGCCTCTCCCACCCTCTCCCCCACAGCAGATGTGGCCACGGGGGTCTTTCAGCCCCCTCCCCGGGCAAGTGACCCTGGGGGAGGGGGGGGAGGGGTGTTGGTTGGTGCCAAAGCAGCACCCACCTGGGTCTGTGCAGCAGCAGAAGGGCACCTGGGGCATCTCTGATCCCATGGAAAGGGTTGGGGAGGGAGAATTTCCTGGTGGGAAAGGCAGCAGGGGAAGGGATGGGGTGGGGGCTTCCCACCGGGCTGGGCTGGTGAGCACCAAGGAAGAGAAGGAGAGAAGGGAGGGAGGGGGCAGCTGTGTCCTCCCCCAGCAGGCTGGAGGTGTCCAGGCAGGATGGAGCAGGTTCCTGCCCCCCACCCCAGCACTGCAGGGAGAAGCCTTCACCCAGCTTGCCCTAAAGAGGGGGGGGGAAAGGCACCGACTGGGGAAGCTTTGTGGCTTTCCTGCCTGGGGACTGAGGATTGAGCCTGGTGCCAGCAGTACCACCCCCCCACCCCCCCCCCCAAGCACTAACACCACCACCACCACCTCCCAGTCCAGCTCTCAGCATCATTCCCTCAGCCAGAACCAGCCAGGCTGCCTCCCACCCCCCCCACTCTCCCCTCCCCAGGCCGGGGGCACACAGGAGCATCTCCCAGAGCACAAGGTGGGCATCCCCGAGACCCCAAAGTGGTGGAGCCTCCCTCCCTGCCCATCCTACCGGGAGGGAAGGGACAGCTCCCGACCAAGCCCAAAGCTCCTTTGGTACAAAGCCACCGACCCTGCGGCAGCTCTGCCGGGGCCTGGGGCTCCTCATTCCCCGCTCCCCCTCCCGGATTCCTCCGCTGGGTGGGGAGGGGAAGCTCCGCTCAGCTCAGCCCTGCCCAGCAGTAGCTCCCTGTGGGCGCTGGGTGCCCGTCGGAAGGAGCACGAAGCCATTTCCAGCGGCGTGCGAGAGCTGGCAGCCTTCAGGGGGCAGCCTGGTGGGAAATAATTAGCAGGTTGGAAATGTGTCCCTCATTAAAATGAGGGAAGAGCCCCCGGTGGGGCTGCTCGGGACGTGCGGGGACTCTGCCCTCCCCCCCCCCCCCCCGGGCTGCCTTTGCACCGCAGCAGCAGCCCCGGAGCAACCAACGGGACCGAACCCAGCACCGGCGCCCCCCCAGGGGCTGGGGGTGCTGGAAGGGCTTGGAGCAAGCCTGGGGGCATAGGATCAGAGAATCCCAGAGTGGTTTGGGTTGGAAGGGGCCTTCAAGACCGTCCAGTTCCGAGCCCCTGCCGTGGGCAGGGACACCTCCCACCAGAGCAGGCTGCGAGGTGCCCCTGGGGCTGACCCAGCCTGGTGTCGGGGTAGGGAGCATCTCCCCCTGCCCGGACCAGCTGAGCAGATGGTCCTCATCCATCCCCATCCTTAAGCTAAGAGCTGGCTGGATGTGACCCCCCCCTACCCCCCACCCCCTCCCCGAGGGTTCATTCCCCGGGGGGGGGGCACGAACCAAGCACAACCAAACCAAACTTCCCCAGGAGTTGGGTGCTGGCACCCAGGCAGCAGCAGGGTGTGGGGGCGTGGGGGGGGACACGTTGAAGCTTGGCCACTCCCCAGCCTCTCTCACCACAGCCAGGGTGAGAACGGAGAGAACAAAGAGGGGAGAGGCTGCAGGGCAAAGGCTGGGTGCTGCCCCCCGCCCCGGGCGCGGGCAGACAAAGAGACCATCCCCCCCCCCCCTCCCCCAAACGGGGCACCACGACCCTGGCATGTGTCCTTATCGCCCACCCAGGCTGGCACAGGGGCAGGGCAGCGCCGGTGGCCTGGGGGCACACCCACCCCCGAATTGCACAAACGATTTTGGGGGGTAGGGGAGAGGGGGGAGGAGGAGGGGAGGAAGAGACCCCCGTGGGGGTTCTCTGTTCCCTCCTTCCCCCAGCACCCAGGCAGCAGCTGGGTGAGGCTGGGGGACAAGCAGCCTTTGGAGTTATTTTAAGTTTCCCTCCTCGTCACCTCCCCCTCTTCCCCGCACCCTCCACGACCAAACCCAGCCCAGGATGCACCAGATTTGGAGGGGGTGGGGGTGGGGGGGTTGCTTGGGGTTTTTTTTTTCCCCCCTCCTTCTCCAGCAAAGATGCTGAAAACATCTCCAGAGGGACAACCTGCAGCCCTGCAGCTCCTCCTGCCCTTTGTGTCTCAGCAGCAGAGGCTGGCAGGGATGGGGGGGATCTGTCTATCTATATAAATAAATAAAGGAGGGGGGAGAACAGGTAGGAGAGCAGCCTGCAGCCTCCCGGCTCCTCCTCCTCCTCCTCACCCATCTGTCTCGCCAAGCTCGCAGGGAAAGGAGATGCAAAGCCCCAGCAGCATCCGGCCCCAGCTCGGTCAGCAGAGGATCGCTGGGGGCGGGGGCTGGGGGGGGGGATATGCACAAAGCTGCACCAAGAGGAGCCCCAAAAGCAGCCCCAGGCACAAGGTTTGGTTTCTTTCAGCAGCTCCCCCCCGCCCCCCCAAACGCCCCCGGTGCTCCCAGGCGCCAGGCTGGGGTTTCTAGGGCAGTGGCTCTCCAGCTACTTTATCCCTTCGGAGCAAAGCAGCCCCAACAACAACAACAGCAACAGCAGCAGCGACAGCCAGCCCCGAGAGCAGCAGCAGCACCACCAGCAGCACCACCAGCAGCACCACTTCAGCATCCCACAGCCCAGATGTCTGCCTGGTGCTGGGAGGACATCACATTCCCAGGATAAGGCACCACAGCCCCAGTCCAGGCACCACATTCCCAGTCCAAGGCACCACAGCCCCAGTATAAGGTACCACAGCCTCAGTCCAGGCACCATATCCCCAGTATAAGGCATCACTGCCCCAGTCCAGGCATCACAGCCCCAGTATAAAGCACCACAGCCTCAGTCCAGGCACCATATCCCCAGTATAAGGCATCACTGCCCCAGTCCAGGCACCACAGCCCCAGTATAAGGCACCACAGCCTCAGTCCAGGTACCATATCCCCAGTATAAGGCACCACAGTCCCAGTCCAAGGCACCACAGTCCCAGTCCAAGGTACCACAGCCCCAGTATAAGGCACCACAGCCCCAGTCCAAGGTACCACAGCCCCAGTCCAGCCACCACAGCCCCAGTATAAGACATCATATTCCCAGTATAAGGCACCACAGCCCCAGGCCAGGCACCATATTCCCAGCATAAGGCATCACATCCTCGGTCCAAGGCACCACAGCCCCAGCCCAAGGCACCACAGCCCCACCAGTCCACACAACACATTCCCAGTACAAGGCACCACATTCCCAGTATCAGGTATCACATTCCCAGTCCAAGGCACCACAGCCCCAGCCCAAGGCACCACAGCCCCACCAGTCCAGGCACAACATCCCCAGCCTAAGGCAACCACATCCCCAATCCAAGGCACCACATCCCCAGCCTAAGGCAACCACAGCCCAAATCCAAGGCATCACAGCCCCAGGAGTCCAAGGCACCACATCCCCAAATCCAAGGCACCACATCCCCAATCCAAGGCACCACAGCCCCAGTCCAAGGCACCACAGCCCCACCAGTCCAGGCACAACATCCCCAGCCTAAGGCAACCACAGCCCAAATCCAAGGCACCACATCCCCAGGAGTCCAAGGCACCACATCCCCAAATCCAAGGCACCACAGCCCCAGGAGTCCAAGGCACCACATCCCCAAATCCAAGGCACCACAGCCCCAGGAGTCCAAGGCACCACATCCCCCAATCCAAGGCACCACAGCCCCAAATCCAAGGCACCACAGCCCCCAATCCAAGGCACCACAGCCCCACCAGTCCAGGCACACAACATCCCCAGCCTAAGGCAACCACCTCCTCAATCCAAAGCACCACATCCCCACCACTCCACCCCACCCCAACCCTGCTCACACCCCCCACCCCTACCCCCACCCCTCCACCCCCTCCTCCCCAGCACCCCCAACCCCACGCCCACCCTCCCCTGGCTTTATCAACCCCCAGCCAGCAGCAAACTCCAGCTCCCGGCGGAGCCAGCAGCGATTGATTCATTATTTCCTTCCCCGCCGCCACCAGCCGCCACCGGCTCCACCCCACCCCAAATCTCTTCGCAACCGCTGCCCAGGCAAGGTTGGGAGGAGGAAGAGGAAGGAAGAGGAGGAAGGAAAAGGGGGGGGGAAGGAAAAAAAAAGGAAAAAAAACCAAACCCCACACGAAGAAAAAAAAAATACCTGCTACTTAAGAATGGATGCACATAGTGAGAGTGACCTGCCTTGGGAGGGTGTATTCCCCATCGCTGCTCTGCTTGCTCGCTCCCCTCGGCTTCCTTTCTCTCCTCTCTTGCAGAGCAGGGGTCGGGGAGGAGGAGGAGGAGGAGGAAGGGGAGGGGGGGGGGATGGGGGAGGCCGAGGGGCTGGGGAGGGAGGGGAGGGAGGGGAGGGTGGGGAAGGGAGGCGATGCTCAGGCCCGGCCAAGCATGGGAGAAGAAGGGGAAGGCAGAAGCGGGCGGCGAGCGAGCGAGCGGGCGGGCGGGCGGGCGGGCAGCGGCGGGCGCGGGTACGAGCCGGGAGCGCGCCCCGGGGGGGTGTGTGTGTGTGTATAAAGGGGGGGGGGGGTGTGCGCGTGGATGGGAGCGCGCAGCTCGGAGATGTACAAAGGAACAAATGGGAAAAACACATTAGCTCATGATAGATTAATGGGCAGGGAGGATGCTCTCTCTCCCCCCACCACCCCCCCTACCACCACCCAGCCCCAGCCCCAGCCCCAGCCCGCCCCTGCTCACTCTTAAAGGTCCCCAGCGTTTTATTTGGGGTGGGAAGGGGCTGGGGGGGGGATGGATGGGAAGGGGCGAGCTGGGTGGTGAAAGGAGGTGGCAGCCCCCGTGTGGAGTTATTGGGGGGGCGGGGGGGGGGGGAGGGGAGGGAGGTGGAAGCCGTGGGGGAGGCAAAGGAGAAGGAGCTCCAGGTGAGGGGCAGGAGGAAGGGAGACTGAGAGTGGAGATCAGGAAGGGATTCTTGGCAGTGAGGGTGGAGGGACGCTGGGACAGGTTGCTGGGGAGATGATGGAACAGGTTGCCCAGGGAGGCTGTGGCTGCCTTCTCCCTGGGGGTGCTCAGGCATTGAGCAGCCTGGGCTGGGGGGAGGGGTCCCTGCCCGTGGCAGGGGGGTGGAACTGGACGATCTCGAAGGCTCCTTCCAAGCCAAACCCCTCTATGAATCATCCAACCTGCAACCCAGCACCACCCTGGCCACCAAACCCTGGCCCCAGGGGCCATGGCCACAGGTTTTTGAACCCCTCCAGGGCTGGGGACTCCACCACCTCCCTGGGCAGCCTGGGCCGGTGCCTGACCAGAGCTCACGGTCCGGGAGGGAGCGGGACCCCCAGCGATGGGCACACCAAGCTGCCCAGCTGGCACCTCACCCTGGTTGGCATCTCCTTGCTGAGGGGAATGATCCCAAAGTCCCTCCAGAGAGAGAGGGAGGGAGGGAGAGAGCAGGGAAGGACAGGGCAGGAGTAGAGGAGCAGCCACTTAGTCCTGCACAGCATCTCAAGCCCAGCCCGGAGGAGCTGCAGCTTTCCTCCCCATGCCTATGGCAGAGGGGTTGCCAACCAGCACCTCTCCAGTGAGGGCAGGGGGTGTGGGGGGGGTGAAGGAGCTGCCAGTTAACCCTGACCCACCCTCCCCAACCCCCCCCAGTCCCTCCCAGCCCCTGTGCTGCATTAGCTCCGAGCCCAGCGGCGCAGGGGGAGGGCAGCAGCGGCAGCTCCATTAGAGAACCTCCGTGGGGCAAAAGCCTTTTCCAGAGCCACTGAAGTGCATCTTGATGGGCTTGACGTGGCCCTGGCACCCCAGCACGCACGGCCTGGCCCTGGGTGGGGGGAGGTTGGGACATCCTGGGGCTGGCAGGAGCTGTGCACGGGCATGGGACCTGCTGCAACGTGCTGCCTTGTCCCTGCTTGGTGATGGAGGCCAGGAGAGCTGTGCCACGCTCTTGGGCAACCCCAGCCCAGAGTCAGGGGATGCATCGGGCTGGGAGGGGCCCTCAAAGGCCAGCCAGCTGTTGGAGTCGGTCCAGAGGAGCTGGAAGTGGTGGAGGCCAGGCTGGATGAGGCTTTGAGCAACCAGGGCTGGTGGGAGGTGTCCCTGCCCTTGGCTAGGAGGTTGGAACTAGGGTGACCTTGAAGCTCCTCTCCAACTCAATCCATTTGGATCTAGATGATCCTGAAGCTCCTTTCCAACCCAATCCATTTGGATCTAGATGATCCTGAAGCTCCTCTCCAACTCAATCCATATGGATCTAGATCTAGATGATCCTGAAGCTCCTTTCCAACCCAATCCATTTGGATCTAGATGATCCTGAAGCTCCTCTCCAACTCAATCCATATGGATCTAGATCTAGATGATCCTGAAGGTCCTTTCCAACTCAATCCTTATGGATCTAGATCTAGATGATCCTGAAGGTCCTTTCCAACTCAATCCTTATGGATCTAGATCTAGATGATCCTGAAGGTCCTTTCCAACTCAATCCATATGGATCTAGATGATCCTGAAGGTCCTTTCCAACTCAATCCATATGGATCTAGATGATCCTGAAGGACCTTTCCAACTCAATCCATTTGGAACTAGATGATCCTGAAGGTCCTTTCCAACTCAATCCATATGGATCTAGATCTAGATGATCCTGAAGGACCTTTCCAACTCAATCCATTTGGAACTAGATGATCCTGAAGGTCCTTTCCAACTCAATCCTTATGGATCTAGATGATCCTGAAGGTCCTTTCCAACTCAATCCATATGGATCTAGATGATCCTGAAGGACCTTTCCAACTCAATCCATTTGGAACTAGATGATCCTGAAGGTCCTTTCCAACTCAATCCTTATGGATCTAGATGATCCTGAAGGTCCTTTCCAACCCAATCCATTTGGATCTAGATGATCCTGAAGGTCCTTTCCAACTCAAGCCATTCCATGATCCCATGAGAAAGGTTCCTTCCTGGCAGTGGGAACCCATCAGGCCACCAAGGAGCAGGCCTGGGGCTACCTTGGGGCATTTTGGATGGACACAACACCTGAAGCAGCCAGGAGAACCCCACACAAAGCCACAGGGTGAGGGACGAGGGTCTGGGACCGGAGCAGGGCAGAGTTAGGTCGGACACGAGGAGGAAGAGCTGCACGGTGAGGCTGGTGGAACACTGCCACAGCTTGCCCTGGGAGGTGGTGGAGTCCCCATCCCTGGAGACATCCAAGGTCAGACCTGATGGAGCCCTGAGCTAGTTGGAGCTGTCCCTGCTGACCCTGCCAGGTGACCTTTTGAAGCTCCTGCCCAGCCCGAGGCGTTTGATGCTCCTGCGCTGCCAGAGCTTCCCAGCGCCACCCCCAAGCCCAAAGCCACCCAGGCAGCAGCAAAGCCACCCCTGGCACCGGGCAGGGAGCTGCAGCCCGGGGTGATGCCAGCTGACAGCTCCCTGAGCCTGCAGCAGGGAGAGTTTTGATCAGGGCAGATCCAAGGGAGGCTGTGAAGGCTCCGAAGCAGCTGCAAAGCGCAGCCTAAGCGACACAATCTGTTCCCTACCCAGCTACAGCTTCCCTTCAGAGCTCCAACTCACTTCAAAAGCAGCACTGAGGAGAACTAGTTGAAAGGAAGCTGAAAGAAAGTGAATCTGTGAAACAATCTCTTCATCCTCATCAGCACAGGGGGCAGAGACCTTCCTTGGGCTCCCTCCAACGACCTTCCCCGCCCCGGGCACCACCAGGCCAAAACCTGTTTCAAAACCCAGGCACCAGGGGCTGGCCCTGGGGACAGGGCTGAGTGGCTGAGTTCAACCACCACCACCACCACCCCCCTGCCTCTGAGCATCTCTGAGGGAGCTGGCAGGGCAGGACAGGGCAGCTGTGACCACCTCCACCCCCCCAAGGGTTCTCCTACAGCAAGGGGCATGAAGCAACCTCCACCCAGAAATCCCCAGAGTGACCTGGAAACAGCCAAAAAGCTCCTTGGCAGGAAGGTGCCAGGAGCTCAGGGCTGTTTATTGCTGGCTTCTGAGGATTTCCAGAGAGGGAAGGGAGGGGAAGGGTCCTTGGAGCCACAGGAGAGGAGGCTTGCAGTGGAAAAGGAAAGCAGAGCTCATGTGGAAACCACAGAGTGCCTGGAGCTGGCCTTTCACCCACAGCCAGCCCCTCTGGCCCAGGGGAGAGCTGTGGGGGTGGGAGCCCAAGCAGCCAGCCCCCTGCAGGAGCTGCAGCCTTTTGCCTCTCCAGTTCAAACACAGGAGGAAAAGAGGCTCCCAAACCTTCTCCCCAGCTCTGCAGGCAGCACAGGCTCCCATTCCAGCCTCCCACTCCCAGCCCCCACCCCAGCCCTGCAGGAGGGGCTCAAGGTCCTTTCCCCACTGCCCTGGACAGGAGGAACATGAAAAGTGAGCCTCAGCTCTCAATTATTTATCACAGGTTTCTTTTTCTGTCTGATTTGTCCTAAAGAGCCCTTTGAAACTCCCAGCACAGGAACAGGTTTGGCTGCTTCTGGCCTTTAATTAATCCTCCCTCTCAACGGAGCCATCCTCATCCTCTCTCCTCCGTGGGGGCAGCTCAAGGTGGGGGCAGGGAAGCTCAAACCTCTGGCACAAAACAAAGGCTTTTGGGGAGCAGGAGCTCCTGTCACAAGCCACAAATGCCACCCAGAGATGGGCATTGCCCTTGGGGCCATGGTGGTGCTGGGTTGAGGCAGGCTCTGCTTGCTGCCCAGCCCTGGCCCCAGCCCTCTCCTCACCCTTGAGGTCTGTCAGTGTCTCCCCCAGCTGCTTGAGCACCACTGCCTTCTCCTCCAGCTCCTGCACAGGGATCAGCCGATGGTTGTGGGTCAAATCCTTCTGGATCTTCTCCACTGACTTCTCCAGGTCACTGTGAGCAGAGAGGGCAAGGAGGGGGTGAGCAGAGAGGGCAAGGAGGGGGTGACACTGCTGCTCCACCATGCTGCACAACCCCGGGGTCACAGCCTGGCAGCAGCAGAGCAGACAGCAGCTCTGGAGCCCCTCCTCGTGCTGGATAAGCAACCAAGGATGGAGCCAGTGATCTCCAGAGGTCCCTTCCATTGCTCCACTGGGGAGGGACTCTTGAGGCTGTCAGGGAGTGATAGCAGAAGGGGGAATGGAGCAGAACTAGCAGTGGGGAGATTCAGATTGGCTGTGAGGAAGAAGTTCTTCCCCAGGAGGGTGGTGAGAGCCTGGCACAGGCTGCCCAGGGAGGTGGTGGCAGCCTCATGCCTGGAGGGTTTGAAGGCCAGGCTGGAGGCGGCTGTGAGCAACCTGCTGTGGTGTGAGGTGTCCCTGGCCATGGCAGAGGGGTTGGGACTGGCTGAGCCTTGGGGTCCCTTCCAGCCCTGACAATCCATGATGCTCTGGTTGGACTTGGAGAGCTTTCCCAAGCCAACCAACTCTGTGACCTCGAAGGTCTCTTCCAGCCCTCAGCAGCCCTCTGGCTCTAGAAACTGTGCTTGAAGGGAGCAGAAAGAGCTTTCTCCTAAGCCTTCCAGGGTGGACCTAGGGAGGAGGTGGGGGAGGGGGGTGTGGAGCAGGGGAATGGGAAAGGCTGGTGGCGTGGCAGGGCGAAGGGGCGAGGGCCCCCAGCGTGGCGTGGGTGCGGTGAAACCGGCGCCGTGGGCGAGGGGCTGGGCACCAGGGGGCCTGAGAGCCTGTGCCGAGGGGACAGATGTGTGTGGGATGGCTCCTGGGGAAGGGAGGGCTAAAAATATGAGCAAGGCAGGAGCTGCTGCTTCAGATGCTTCAG
Source organism: Dryobates pubescens (assembly GCF_014839835.1). Taxonomy (NCBI): domain Eukaryota; kingdom Metazoa; phylum Chordata; class Aves; order Piciformes; family Picidae; genus Dryobates; species Dryobates pubescens. Next base: position 1,530,077 of record NC_071647.1, on the reverse strand, counting down.
ATGCTTGGGCTTTGCTTCCAAGCCCCCGAAGCGAGGCAGCCAGGGGAGGAGGATGCTGCTGGAAGGCAGGGCTGAGCCTGAGACACAGACTCACAGGCTGGTAGAAGTTGGAAGGGACCTCTGGGGATCACCAAGCCCAAGCCCTGGGGACCACCAAGCCCAAGCCCTGGGGACCACCAAGCCCAAGCCCTGGGGACCACCAAGCCCAAGCCCTGGGGACCACCAAGCCCAAGCCCTGGGGATCCCCAAGCCCAAGCCCTGGGGACCACCAAGCCCAAGCCCTGGGCATCCCCAAGCCCAACCTGCTCCAGCAGGGCACCCCCAGCAGCTTGCCCAGCAGCACAGTGCCCAGGGGGGGGTTGGGAGCTCTGCACAACCTCTCTGAGCAGCCTGCTCCAGGCCTCCAGCAGCCTCACACCAAACAACTTTCTCCTCCTGCTCAGATGGAACCTCCTGGGCTCCAGTTGGTGCCATCCAGGGTGGGCCTCTGGTCGGGATGCTCCTGGGCTGACAGCCCTGGCAGCAGCTCCCTGTCCCTGCCTTTCTCCACAGCTTTCCTCTGGGCATCAGGAAGAGGAGAAGTCTCCATGGCAACTGAGGACAGATGTGACCACCACTCGTCATTGAGCTCCAGAGCCAGCAGGGTTCTGGGGGTGAAGCAGGCACCCATCCACCAGAGCTGCTGTGAGGACACCTGCCTCTGTCACCCACACTTGAGAGGTCCCCTACAAGCCATAGAGTCATGGAGTGGCTCAGGTTGGGAGGCAGCTTCAAGCTCATCCACTTCCAACCCCCCTGCCATGTCCAGGGACACCTCCCCCCCCAGCCCAGCTTGCTCCAAGCCTCATCCAGCCTGGCCCTGAGCACCTCCAGGCAGGAGGCAGCCACAGCCTCCCCTGGGCAGCCTGGGCCAGGCTCTCCCCAGCCTCACTGCCAAGAGCTTCTTCCTCATCTCCAACTCAGTCTCCTCTCTCCCAGCTCACAGCCATTGTCCCTCATCCTGTCCCTCCCAGCCCTTGTCTGCAGTCCCTCCCCAGCTCTCCTGGATTCCCAAGACACCCAGGGCAGCAGCTTGCTTGTGAGGAGGGCTGGCTGTGAATCAGGCACTGCACAGGCTGGCCAGGCTGGGAGAGCTCTGAAGGTGGAAAATGCCTGAAAGAGAGGGAGGTTGGAGGCTATTTCTGGAGCAGAAGGAAGCAGAAATCTGGGTCAGAAGGGATAGGAGACATGGCAGTGGCTTGCTGGATGAGCAAGATGTGCTCCTCCAAACTTGGGGGACGAGGTCCCCAATGCCAGCAGCTCGACCATGCAGCGCTGCAGAGCTGGAGGACCCCAGGGGTGTCCCCAGTTTGGTGCCAGGGGACGTGGATCTGGTGGAGAGGGTCCAGGGGAGACCACAAAGGGCTGGAGCAGCTCTCCTGAGAGGACAGGGAGTTGAGGGCTGTTCAGCCTGGAGAAGAGAAGGCTCCAGGGAGACCTCAGAGCAGCCTTCCAGTACCTGAAGGGGCTGCAGGGGAGCTGGGGAGGGACTCTGGACAAGGGCTGGGAGGGACAGGATGAGGGACAATGGCTTTGAGCTGGGAGAGGGGAGACTGAGAGTGGAGATGAGGAAGGAACTCTTGGCAGTGAGGCTGGGGAGAGCCTGGCACAGGTTGCCCAAGGGAGGTTGTGGTACCCTGGAGGTGTTCAGGACCAGGCTGGATGAGTCCCTGAGCAGCCTGGGCTGGTGGGAGGGGTCCCTGCCCATGGCAGGGGGGTTGGAGCTGGCTGACCTTGAAGCTCCCTTCCAGCCCAAACCCATTCTGTGACTCCACCAAGCCCCTTGGGCCAACAGAGCACATCAGGAGAAGCCCTGGGGAGGTTACAGGCTCTGCCTTTCTCACCTGGGTTGCCACAGCCAGGTCAATACTGCCCAGATCCTCCTTGCTGGTCGATGCTGGAGCATGCCTGAAGCGCTCTGCCCCCTGGCACCACGCTGTGCCCACCCAGGCTGGCTGGCAGCTTGAGGTGGCACACTCCATGGGCAATCAATAGGAAGCAGGAGCAGGAACCTGAGGTTTCCTTCTGGCTTCCCACAGCCTGGTCGATGGGGACTTGGCAATTCAGCTGCTGTTGATGATCTCCTGCTGGACAAAGGCAAAGGTCTGGAGAGGATTTGGGTTCAGCCCAGTCCAAAGGAGGAAAACTTCTACAGAAGTCAGAAATGCACAAAGGTGGAGGGGGAAGGGATGGGGAGGGAGAAGAAATCTCACCCTGAATAGCTGCAGCTTGCTGAGTGCTTCCTTCCTCATCCCTACCACACTGCCAGCATCCTCCTGGGCTTGGGAGACTTTCTCCTTTGGATGGGACCTTGAGCAGCCTGGGCTGGCAGGAGGTGGCCCTGCTTGTGGCAAAGGGCTTGCAACTGGATCATCCTGAAGGTCCCTCCCCATCCAAACCATTCCAGGAGTCTGTGGTTTGCACAGGAAAATTCCCAGCTCCTTCCCAGCTCCTTCCCAGCTCCTAGTGCCTGAAAGGGGCTGCAGGAGAGCTGGGGAGGGGCTTTGGGAGTGCCAGGATGAAGGACAATGGCTTTGAGCTGGAAAAGAGTGGAGATGAGGAAGGAATTCTTGAGAGGGAGGCTGGGGAGAGCCTGACACAGGCTGCCCAGGGGAGGTTGTGGCTGCCTCCTCCCTGGAGGTGTTCAAGACCAGGCTGGATGAGGCCTGGAGCAACCTGGGCTGGTGGGAGGTGTCCCTGCCCATGGCAGGGGAGGTTGGCACTGGAGGATCTTGAAGCTCCTGTCCCTCCCAGCCCCTTCCATGCTGCTGTCCCTCCCAGCCCCTTCCATGCTGCTGTCCCTCCCAGCCCCTTCCATGCTGCTGTCCCTCCCAGCCCCTTCCATGCTGCTGTCCCTCCCAGCCCCTTCCATGCTGCTGTCCCTCCCAGCCCCTTCCATGCTCCTGTCTCTCCCAGCCCCTTCCATGCTCCTGTCTCTCCCAGCCCCTTCCATGCTCCTGTCTCTCCCAACCCATCCTGTGATTCCTTGCCCCTGGTCTCCTTCACCTGGAGAGAAACTCCTGGAATGTGGAAGGGGATGAGGGCACAGCCAAAGCCACCTGGCTGAGGAGCCCATTTTGGAAGTGGAGCTTGCCAAGAGCTGGCTTAGCCCTGCAGGGAAGCAGCTCTGACAGACCTCTTCCTGCCTCGTTTGCCTGAAGGCCAGCAGCAGCCCCCAGCAGCCTGTGCCTTGAAATCAGAGCCAGGCTGAGCCCCAGCACAGCAGCTGGAAAGGGCAGCCCCAGAGCTCTGACAGGGAGCAGAGCCTGGGAGCCAGCAGCCTGGAGCCTGCCTTGGCTGCAGGCAGTGAAGAGGCTGGGAAGATGCTGTTCAGCCCCACCAGGTGCAGAGGATGCAGGAGAGGAGTCAGAGCAGGGGGTGCAGCATCCACCCAACAGCCAAAGTCTGTCCCCCTGGGGATGGGGAAACAGCACAAAGCCTCCAAGCAAAGCAGGGAGGCCAAATCCTGCAGGGAAAGGACTGACAGGAAACCTGATAGCCAGGGAGCTATCTGCTGCCATCTGCTTCCTCCAGGACTCTTCATCTCTATTTTTGGGCCACCCATCCCTGCCTGCCACTGAGGGGAGGTGGGTGGTGGGGAGACTGTCACAAGCTGTTGTGCTGTGCAGGACTTTTTTAGTGCTCTTCTGGAAGCTGGGGGATCAGTCTGAGGAGCAACTTGGGCAGCCCCCAGCAGCCCAAGCTGTGTCCCTCCAGCGTGGTCTGGGTGAGCTCTGGCAGCCTGGGCTGCTCAGGAGGTGCAGAAGATGCTCTGGACAAGGGCTGAGGAGCATCATGGACCTTCAGGGATGGATTCCAGAGAGGTTCTGCAGACCAAGAGCAGTGTGCAATGCACAAGGGCAGGGAGGGAAGCAGCCAGGACCCCCTGGGACCCTCAGGGCTGGGCAGGTTTGGTTTGGTTCTGTCCACAGCAGCAGGATCTGAAAGGCTCAGAGTCAAGAAAGGAAGAGATGGATGGAAAAAGGAAAGATCCTAGATGCTGCCACCCTTCACTCAACCTAGAAACCAGCCCTGCAGTAAGCCAGGCCAGGAGATGCAGCAGATCAATCACCTTCCTGGGATGGAGGAGCCAAGAGCCAGCCCCAGGCAGCCCAGGGCAGGGATGGAGGAGGCAGCCTGGCCCTGCCTCGCTGCTGGGGAGAGCTTGGCACAGCCCTCTGCAGGGTTTGGGGGCATCAACTTCATGCCCCCAAGCACCACAGCAAGGCAGGGGGGTGGTGGCTTCTCCCCCAGGGATGGAGGTGGTTGTTAGCCAAGGGGAAGGGAATGACAGAGTGCTTTGGGTTGGAAGGGACACTCAAAGGTGACCTTGGCCACTGCAGTGAGCAGGGACACCTCCAGGGCCATATCAGATCTGACCCTGAGTGTCTCCAGGGATGGGAATCCAGTCCTGGTGCTCCACCACCCCCACTGTGAAGAACTTCCTCCTGATGTCCAACCTGAACCTCCCCTGCTGCACTTCCAAACCCTTGCTCCTCCTCCTGTCTCCACAGCCCCTTCTGTTCAGTCCCTCCCCAGCCTTCCTCGAGGTCCCCTCCTGCTATTGCAATGCAGCTCTGAGGTCTCCCTGGAGCCTTCCCTTCTCCAGGCTCAACAGCCCCAACTCTCCCAGCCTGGCCCCACAGCAGAGCTGCTCCAGCCCTCTCATCAGCTTGGTGGCCTCCTCTGGATCCTCTCCACCAGGTCGATGTGCTGAGGGCTCCAGAGCTGGCCCCAGCCCTGCAGCTGAGGTCTGAGCAGAGCAGGGGGCAGGAGCCCCTCTCTGGACCTGCTGCCCACACTGCTGGGGATGCTGCCCAGGACACAGCCCTGTGGGGAGAGGCTGAGGGAGCTGGAGGTGCTCAGCCTGGAGCAGAGGAGGCTCAGGGGAGACCTTCTTGCTCTCTGCAACTCCCTGAGGGGAGGTTGGAGCCAGCTGGGGGTTGGCCTCTTCTCCCAGGCACCCAGCACCAGAACAAGAGGACACAGTCTCAAGCTGTGCCAGGGGAGGTTTAGGCTGGAGGTGAGGAGAAAGTTCTTCCCAGCAAGAGGAATTGGCCACTGGGATGTGCTGCCCAGGGAGGTGGTGGAGTCCCCATCCCTGGAGGGGTTCAGGAGGGGCTTGGATGTGGCATTTGGAGCCATGGTTGAGTTGTCAGGAGGTGTTGGGTGAGAGGAGGTTGGACTTGCTGAGCTCTGAGGTCTTTTCCAACCTTCTTGATTCTATGATTCTATGCCATGGTTGCCTTTTGGGGGGTGGGGGGCTGCAAGTGCAGAAGGATCTGGAGCCAGCCCTGCTCTCATCCCTAGGTGCCAATCAGAGAAGCAAGTGGGATGCAAACAGCTCCCCAGGGAGGAAGGGAAGCTGGAGCTGGCAGGAGAGGAGGGAGGAGGCAGAGGGAGGGATCCTGAGGTGCCTCACTCCTGGTTCACACTGAGTGGAATTGCTGCAGTTTGGGAGCAGGAAAACGATTTCTGGGAAGCTCCAGGGGGGAATGAGCAGAGCCTGGCAGCAGGGATGGAGGCAGGAGGGGGCAAAAGGGATGCTGGGGGCACCATGCAGCAAAGAAGGGGCCCTAGGGTGGTGCCCACAGGTAGGAGAGGAGGGGAGGGCTGAGGGGTGAAGCCCCCCACCCCCAGTGCTCAGCTCCACAACATCCATTGGGCTCTGCAAGGTGAGCATCCAGCCAGGTGCAAAGCAGCTCCAAGCCACCCCTGAAGGTGCCAGCAGGAGGGAGTCCCAGATCTCAGCCCAGGAGCCTTGCCAAGGGGTTTGTCCAGGCTCAGTGGGAGGAAGAATGAGGCCCTGCATGGAGCAGCCACACACAGCAGCAGCTCCTGCCCAGACCTTCAGCTGGCAAACTCTGAGGAGCTCTGAGCATCTCCACCCCTGGAGACCAAAGAAGTTATGAACAGCAACCTGCTCCAGGCCTCCAGCAGCCTCACACCAAACAACTTCCTCCTCCTGCTCAGATGGAACCTCCTGGGTGCCAGTTTGTGCCCCTTGGCCCGAGCCTGGGCACCCCTGAGCAGAGTCTGGGCGGCTGGGGAAGGGTCTGGAGAAGAGGGCTGGGGAGGAGCAAGCTGAGGGACCTGGGTGGGGGAAGAGGAGGCTGAGGGGAGACCTCTACAGCTGCTTGGACTCTTCCCCCTACTATCAAGTGCTAGGACAAGAGGAAAGAGCCTCAGGTCGCCCCAGGGGAGGTCTAGGTTGCCCACGAGGAACAATTAGTGGCCATTAGTGCTGGGGGGGGGAGGGTTGGACTCGATCCTCGGCAGGATCAACTCTTCCTGGGTGGCATCTGGCAGGTATTTGTCTGCCTCCAGGGGTGGAGGTGCCCCAGGCTCCCTGGGCTGTCTGTCACAGCCCTTTGATAGCCCCTGATTATTAGGAAGTTCTTCTTGCAGGCCACTCAAAGCCTCCCTGGCTGCACTCTGAGCCTATTATTTCTTGTCCTTCCCAGAGCAGACACAAAGGAACAGATTATTCCTGTCCTCTGCTGCTGCCCTTTGTGTCTTCGAGGGCTTTCATCGCATCTCCCTGGCTCTCCTCCTGTTCAGACTAAACAAACCCAGGTGCCAGCAGCCCTCCCCTCACCCTCCCGAGGTGCCAAGGGCTGTGGCTTGCTCAAGGAGCTTCAGTGAGTCACAGGTTGGCTTGGCTTGGAAGGGACCTTCGAGATCAGCCAGTTCCAACCTCCCCTGCCACGGGCAGGGACATCTTCCACCAGCCCAGGCTGCTCCAAGGCCTCATCCAGCCTGGCCTTGAGCACCTCCAGGGAGGAGGCAGCCACAGCCTCCTTGGGCAGCCTGTGCCAGGCTCTCCCCAGCCTCACTGCCAAGAATTCCTTCCTCATCTCCAGCCTCAGTCTCTCCTCTCCCAGCTCAAATCCATTGTCCCTCAGCCTGTCCCTCCCAGCCCTTGCCACAAGTCCCTGCCCAGCTCTCCTGCAGCCCCCTCCAGGTACTGGCAGCTGGAAAGCTTCAGCTCCTTGCCCCCTCAGCCTCCCAGGGCCAAGCTCCTTCCACCCTGTCAGCTCTTCACCACAAAGCAAACCAGGGAGCCAGAGCCAGCTCCCACCCCCTGCAGCCCTCCCTGCCCGGGGGGCAGCTGGCTGCCCGGGGGGTGCACAGCTCTTGTCTGGGAGCATTACCTCATGCAGGAGCAAGGGCTGGGCTGCCTGCCCCTCCTCCCCGTGCCGATGCCAGGGGGGATGTATCTGCACGGGGGCCGGGCTGGCTGCCTGTCTCAGCGGCTTGGAGTGGTTTATGGGCAGGCTGGAGCCAGAGGGGCTGCAGCCTGCCGGGCTCAGGACCTTGCTGGTGCCAGCGGGCAGTAAATCTGCAGAGGTCTCTGGGGATAGCTCTGCAGACAGCGGGGAGGTGGGGGACAGCCTCCTGGGAGCCCTGCTAAGGGGGCTGGAGCTTGATGAGGCACTCAGGGAGCTCAGGAGGGAAGGGGGGCAGCGACTTACCACCAGCAAGACCCTGGGAGAGCTGGCGAGGACCAAACTCAGGTTCCTCTCCAGTTTCAAGGTGGAACATTGACCTCCTCCTGGCTCTGAGATGGGAGACAAAACCCAGCAGCTACCAGCAACAGCTCCAGCTCGTCCCAACAGCTCATCCCTGCTCACCAGCACAGCCAGGAGCAGAGGGGTGGCACCAGCACTGCTTTGAAGGAGATAAGGGAGCAAGGGATGGAGTGGGGAAAGGGATAGGGGGAGAAAGGGAAAGGAAGGGGGTGAGGGATAGGGGGAAAAAAAGGAAGGAAGAGGATGAGGGATGGAGGGGAAAGGGGGAAAGAAGGGAGCAAGGGATGAGGGGAAAGGAAGGGGGCAAGGGATGAGGGGAAAGGAAGGGGGCAAGGGATGAGGGGAAAAAGGGGAAAAGAAGAGGATGAGGGATAAGGGGGAAAGAGAGGAAGAAAGGGGATGAAGGGTGGCAGGGAAAGGGGGAAGGAAAGGGGTGAGAGAGAGGGGGGAAAGGGGAAAGAAAGGGAGGGAGGAAAAGGAAGGGAGGGATGGAGGGAAAGGGGAAGGAAGGGGGTGAGGGATGAGGGGGAAAGGGGAAATGGGACAGGGAGGGGGTGAGGGATGGGGGGAAAGGGGAATGGGACAGGAAGGGGGTGAGGGGAAAGGGGCTTGTGGGGCAGGGGCTTTATGGCACCCAGCTCCCAGCCCATTGCCTTTCCCCCCACCCCAGGCTGCCCAGCCCTGGCCATCAGAGCCCTCCATATGTGAGCAGATCACCATGACCTACAAATGAGCTCCCAGCCCCATCCTCTGCTAAATGGTGTAGGAATACAACAGGCTCTGGCAAGGCTTCAAATTAAGGCAGCCAATTAATGCTCCTCTTGGGGCTAATTAAATATTCCTTTCCACAGCACTTTCTCCCCTCCCCTAAATACTTCCAGGGCCGGCTCGATGCAGCTGCCCGAGGCAGACGGCAGCAGCCACAGCACGGAGGGGACCTCCCCGGGCCCCCGGGGTGGGCACCTTGGCATCCACGAAGCCTTTCAGGTTGTAAGGGTGGGGCTGGAAGTGCTTCGCTGCCGGAGCCCTCGGCGGGTTTGAATTGGCCTTGCAGCGAGGCTTCCATCAGTCACGACTGAAAGTCAAGAGCTCCGCAATTGGCTTCTGCTTGGGGCGAAACGCCGTCGAGGATGCGGATTAGAGGAGCAGGGAGGGGTGGGGGATGGGGAGGGGGCAGATTCTCGCCTGTCCCCCACCAGCAGGGGCCAACAGGTCCCTGGGCTGCAGGCTGCTGTGACAAGGCAACGCCTGCAGGCTTTAAACCCTGCCAGCAACAGCTCTGCCCTCTCTCCGGAGACTCCCTGACCCACTTCGGGGTTTGCCTGGGGGGGTCTCTGCCCTCAGCACCACGCAGCAAGAAGAGACATCCACCCCCTCCCCCCCCCCCCAGGGGACTCAGCCCCAGAGCAGCAGCAGTTCCTCTCCACACCACCCTCAGGGCAGAGAGGAATAAAGCTCAGAGAGGGCAGGGCTGAGGCTGGGGCTGTGCAGCCAACCTGCTGCCTTCCCTCCCAGAGAGATGCCAAAGGCTGCTGGCACCTCCCAGTACCAGGGGATCCCAGCACCAGTGCCAGGGGAGCGCAGGATCAGTAGATCCCAGCATCAGTGTCAGGGGATCCCAGCACCAGTGGATCCCAGCACCACTACTAGTGGGTCCCAGCATCAGTGTCAGTGGATCCCAGCACCAGTGGATCACCATGTCAGTACCAGCAGATCCCAGCACCAGTACCAGGGCCCCCCAGCACCAGTGGATCCCAGCATCAATACCAGGATATCCCAGCACCAGTAGATCTCAGCACCAGCACCAGTGGATCCCAGTGCCAGTGGATCCCAGTGCCAGTTCCAGTGGATCCCAGCACCAGGGGATCCCAGCACCACTACTAGGGGATCCCAGCATCAACACCAGGGGATCCCAGCATCAGTACCAGAGCATCCCAACACCAGTAGACCCCAGCAGCAGTACCAGGGGATCCCGACACCAATAGATCACAGTGTCAGTTCCAGTGGATCCCAGCACCAGTGGATCCCAGCAGCAGTAGCAGGGGATCCCAGCAGCAGGGAAGCAAGCTGCAGGAGCAGGGGGGGAGCTCACAGGAGGGGTTGGTGACCCTGAGTGCCTCCAAATGTTCTGCAGAGGACAAAGTGGCAGCTGGCAGAGGCAGAGTTGCATCCCTGAGGATGCTCAGCCAGCTGGACATCCAAAACCCGCTGAGGACTGAGTTTGCCAAGGGCCAGCACGGGGCTGGGCCTGGAGCTGACACCCAGGGAGAGCCACCCAGCCTCAGGCAAACCCCGAGAGCTCCCCTGGAGTTGGAGGATCCCCCCAGCTGAAGGTGCCCAGCCCTCAGCTGAGTCTGCAGAAAGCCTCCAACCATCACTCCATGCAGAGGGACGTTTGGGGGGGAGTTGTTTTGGGGTTGGAGGGGTTTTTTTTCTCACCCCTCCCAGCACATTTTGCTTCCCAGAGCTGCAAGGATGCTCAGGAGCAGAGATGCTGCGAGGAGGCAGAGCCACAAGTAGGGGGTGGGAGCTTCTCCCAGCTTCCTGTGCACCCCCAAAACTCAGCTGTGGAAAACCAAAGAGCTTCCACGACCTCCAGGCAGGAGATGGGCACTGAGGGAGAGAGATAAAAACACCCCCCCACCCCCTACCACCCCCCCCAAGAAAATCTCATCTCTGCCTGCAGCCCTGTGGGCAAGCAGAGGGCACAGGGCCCTGAGCTGAGTCCACTAAGAGAGAATTTCCAAAGGGTGAAAGAGGGGATCGAAATAATTAAATAAACCAAACAAACAGAGGGAGGAAAGGGGGGGAAAAGAAAGAGAAGAAAGAGAAGAAAGAATGAGAGATGAGAAAACATCTCGACTGGTACAGGCAGCCCCGAGCCCCAGGAGAGCATCAGCGGCTGGGCTTCTCCTCCCGTTTCCATGGCAACACAATTTGGTGCTCTTTAGAAGAGCTCTCTCCACACACTTCCTTCCCCCCGCCCCCCCCCCACACCCTCTCTCTCTCTCCCCCTCCCTCCACTTCATTTCATTTCGTGGTTTGCAATACAGAGTGGCTGAGCTGGAGAGAGGCTTAGCTGCAGGAGCTGCAGAGGTCAGGGGGACAACAGAAAAAGGGGGCCCTGGAGCACCCCCTCAGCCCCAGATCAGCCACTCTGCAGGAGGAGCTTTGGGGGGGGGGGTGGTTCAGGGAGGGAATGGTGTCCCCACCCGGTGGGAGGTGTCCCCACCCGGTGGGAGGTGTCCCCACCCCGTGGGAGGTGTCCCTGCTCACGGCAGGGAGGTTGGAAGTGGAGGATCCTGAAGGTCCCTTCCAACCCAACCCCTCCTGGGAAGCTCTGAAGGGGCTCCCTAGCGGTGCATGGGGCTGCTGGCTGTGGTTCACAGGGTGGCCCATGGCAGAAGCCAACCCCCAGCTGGCTCCAACCTCCCTCCAGGGAGTTGCAGAGAGCAAGAAGGTCTCCTCTGAGCCTCCTCTGCTCCAGGCTGAGCACCCCCAGCTCCCTCAGCCTCTCCCCACAGGGCTGTGTCCTGGGCAGCATCCCCAGCAGTGTGGGCAGCAGGTCCAGAGAGGGGCTCCTGCCCCCCTGCTCTGCTCAGACCTCAGCTGCAGGGCTGGGGCCAGCTCTGGAGCCCTCAGCACATCGACCTGGTGCAGAGGTTCCAGAGGAGGCCACCAAGCTGATGAGAGGGCTGGAGCAGCTCTGCTGTGGGGCCAGGCTGGGAGAGTTGGGGCTGTTGAGCCTGGAGAAGAGAAGGCTCCAGGGAGACCTCAGAGCTGCATTTCAGTATCTGAAGGGAGCTCCAGGAGAGCTGGGAAGGGACTGAACAGAAGGGGCTGTGGAGACAGGAGGAGGAGCAAGGGTTTGGAAGTGGAGCAGGGGAGGTTCAGGTTGGACATCAGGAGGAAGTTCTGCACAGTGAGGCTGGAGAGACACTGGGGCAGGCTGTCCAGGGAGGTGGTTGAGCTCAGCTCCATCCCTGGAGGCATTCAAGGTCAGGCTTGCTGTGGCCCTGGGCAGCCTGCTCCGGCTGGAGGTGTCCCTGCTGAGTGCAGGGGGGCTGGACAAGATGACCCTTGGAGGGTCCCTTCCGACCCAATCTGTGTGACTGAGGGGCTCAGAATGGGAGCAGGGATGCTCAAACTGGGAGCAGGGCTGCCCGGACCCGGGAGGGGGGAGCAGGGATAGTCGGACCGGGGGGTGAGGGGAACAGGGCTGCCCGGACCCGGGAGAGGGGAGTAGGGATAGTCGGACCGGGGCGGGGGAAGCAGGGCTGCCCGAACCGGGTTGGGGGGCGGGGAGCAGGACTGCCCGGTCCCGGGAGCGGGGTAGGGGGGAGCAGGGCTGCCCGGTCCCGGGAGCGGGGTAGGGGGGAACAGGGCTGCCCGGTCCCGGGAGCGGGGTAGGGGGGAGCAGGACTGCCCGGTCCCGGGAGAGGGGTAGGGGGGAGCAGGGCTGCCCGGTCCCGGGAGCGGGGTAGGGGGGAGCAGGGCTGCCCGGTCCCAGGACGGGAGCGGGGTGGGGGGGAGCAGGGCTGCCCGGTCCCGGGAGCGGGGTAGTGGGGAGCAGGGCTGCCCGGACCCAGGACGGGAGCGGGGAGCAGGGCTGCCCGGACCCGGGATGGGAGCGGGGAGCAGGGCTGCCCGGACCCAGGACAGGAGCGGGGAGCAGGGCTGCCCGGACCCAGGACGGGAGGCGGGGAACAGGGCTGCACACTCAGCTCCAGGCTGCTGCTCAGCTCCTCATGAGCATTCAGGCTGAGGAACAGGAGCGCAGCTGTTCCTTGCCGACAGTTGGGCTGTTTGGGAATGTTTTGATTCAATATTTTTCAGCCCCCTCCTCCCTCCCCCCCGAAAATTCCAACTGGTGGAGATGGAAGTCGCTTGCCTGAAGGAATTGGTGTGGAAAAATCTGGGGTCCTGGGTTGGTGGTGGGGTTGGGTTTTTTTTGCCTTTGCCCTCCGTGAAAGGAAAAGGATTGAGGAGAAATGGCTTGGGATTTCAGTTCCTTTTTAAGTGTAATTCCTCTTCTTTCAGGAGTTTAAATGGCAGAGGGAAAGAATGTGAGGAGAGCTCAAAGTCAGTGCTTTGAAGTGGTGGGAAGAGAAGAGGTTGAGTAGCTTGGTGGAAGCTTGGTGGGTTTTTCCAGGGGATTCCAACCAGCCCCCACCTGTTTGTCCTCCCCAGGAATGGGAAAAGCCCCTTGAGGGCTCAGATCTTACAGCAAAAACGGTGCTGCTCCCCTCCAAAAAGAAAAGCAGGTTCCTGAGGCTGCCCAGCCAGGGCAAATCCCAGCCTGGGTGAGGCTCTCGCTAAAGCTTCCACCTCCAACCTCTGCCCCGGGCACTACAAATCCCTTTGGGCCTCCCTAAGTGACCCATCAGAGCTTCTGCCTCCTCCCCCCAGGCTGTGAAGCAGGGGCCAGCAAGAGAAGGGGCAGCAGCTTCCCAACCCTCCACCCAGCTCTGGGATAGGGAAGAGAGCAGGAGAGAGACCCCCACAGCAGCCCTGACCTCCATGGGTTGCCCTTGCTGCCAGGGGACACAGCCACCACCTCCCCTGGCACGAGGTGGGACCCTCCTCAGGTCTCCCTGGGGGCAGCTCTGGAGCCCTCAGCACAGACAGGGACCTGGGGGAGCAGGGCCAGAGGAAGCCACAGCAGTGCTGGGAGGCCAGGCTGGGAGAGTTGGGCTTGGGCAGCCTGGGGAAGAGAAGGCTCCAGGGAGACCTTCTGGTGGCCTTGCAGTGCTCCAAGGGCTGAGCAGAGAGCTGGGGACAGAGATTTGAGCAGGGGCTGCTGGGCCAGGCCAAGGGAGGATGGTTTGGAACTCCAAGAGGGAGATTGAGAGTGGGGAGAAGGGAGAAATGTTTGCCCCTGAGGCTGGGGAGAGCCTGGCCCAGGCTGCCCAGAGAGGTAGGAGCTGCCCCCTGCCTGGCACCAGCCCAGGGCAGGTTTGGGACTCTGAGCAACCTGCTCTGGTTGGGGCTGCCCCTGCTGACTGCAGGGGGCTTGGACTTGGATGACCTTCAGAGGCTCCTTCCAGCCAAACCATTCCATGACCCTAAGATGAGCAACTCCATACCCCCTGCCTCCAGCTCCCTGTTGGAGTCACTGAGGTTGGAAAAGACCTTCAGGATCATCAAACCCAACCATTGCCCAGCTCTGCAGGAGGCCAGCACCCCCCTCAAAGCCTCCAGCACCCCCCCACCAAAGCCTCCAGCACCTCCACACACAGCATCACTCTGGCTGGAGGTGGAGCAAGGTCAAGACCTTCCCTTTCAGCACCACACCACCACCACCTCTCAGCCAAAACACAACAGAGGGAGCCCCCAAACCCCTGATTTTGGACCCCAAACCTCACCCCTTTCAGGAGAGCTCTTCCCCCCCACCCCCCCGCCCTCTACCTGTAGGAGCAGAGCCCCAGCGCAGCAGCTCGCCACTTACTGGGCAGATGTTGCCCCCCTGTGGGCAGCTCCAGTTCCAGCAGCTCCCCCCTCAACCCCCCCTAAAACCGCCGAATTGAATCCCTCCCGTGCTAAAAATCTGCCCCTACCCCACCCCCGACCGGGATCGGCCCCTCCAGCCCTCCCCCAAGAGGTTGTTGCCTCTGAGCAGGGAAAAGAGCTGTGGCATCCACCCCAGGAGTGCACAAAGTCACCCAGAAAAGCCCCCCCCGAAGCACCAGGGACTGTGGGCACCCCAGTGGGGGCCACCCCGCAGCCCCAACAGTGATTTACACCGAAGGAGAAGGCTCCCAGCGCAAGGAGGGGCTTGGGGCAACCCTGGCTGGGGACTGGGGCAAATTGGGGCAAAATTGGGCAACCCTGGCTGGGGCTTGGGGAGGTGACAGCTGAAGCAAAAAGCACCCTGGTGAAGTTTGTGGCTGGAGACAGGCTCAGCCCCGCTGTGGGAAGGGTCTCCAGCAGGAAATGGAAGCACTGGAGCCAGGTGCAAGGAGCTGCCTTGCTCCTTGCTGCAGGTCCCTGCCTCACCAAGCACTCCCTGAGGGCAGGAGCAGGATGGGAGCCCTAGAAACCATCCCCCCAGAGAAGAAGGGGGGGAAAACCCAACCCAAAGAACAACCCAGCCAGCCCTCTGCCTGCCACCCCTCTGTGCCTGTCCCCAGTGTCCCCTCCAGGCCAGGCCATCGCTCTGCCTCCTCCCCACCACCACCACCTTTGCTTTGTCCACCGGGAAACACAGCAACATCCTCGCCCTGGGGGGGGTGGGGGGCTGGGGAGGGGGCTTTGAGCACATTCATAAAGCTCTCATTGTTGCAAGCCAAATGGGATCTCCTTTTACCTTCCAGGGCAGCCCTAACCCTGCTCCCCCCTCCTCCTACACCACCACACAGGGAAGAGGTTTCTTTTCTGCCTGATTACATTCAAAGGGATCTTTGTCCGGGGGGTAGGTAAAGAAAAACCCTGCCCCCCACCTCCCTTTTGACCCTCAAAGGCTCTGGTCTGGTTTTGTTTTAACCCAAGAGAGGCAGAGAGGCTGCACCCCCAGGATGGTATCGGTGGGGAAGCTGGGAGGATGAGGAGGGCATCACTCCACTTGCCTGGAGAACTGCTCTGCCTGATCCCACTTTGCTCCCCTCCCTGATCTCTGGAGCAGCAACTGAGCTTTACCTCCAGATCCCTCCTGGGAGCCCTCCCTCCTGCCCAGAACTTCTCCTCCAGTTAGTTACTGCACTAATCCAAAAGGGTCCTCAGAGAGAAAGCCCTCAGCAGGGTGGGAGCAGCACCTGGGGGGGCACTGCTTCCACCTCAGGGCTCTGCAATGCAGGGAGCCTCATCCTGAGCTGCACCCTAAGGTCCTGCACCCCCAGGGAGCCTCCACTCGAACTGTACCAAATAGTCTCACAACCCAGCCATGCACCCTGACCTGCACCCCAGGGTCCCGCACCTCAGAGATCCTCATCCTGAGCTGCACCCCAGAGATCCTGCACCTCCAGGGATCCTCATCCTGACCTGCACCCCAGGGTCCTGCACTCTGGGCAACCTCATCCTGAGCTTCACCCCAAGGTCCTGCACCTCAGGGAGCCTCATCCTGAGCTGCACCCCAGAGATCCTCATCCTGAGCTGCACCCCAGAGATCCTGCACCCCAGGGATCCTGCACCCCAGGGATCCTCATCCTGACCTGCACCCCAGGGACCCAGTTCTGAAATATGAATTTCAGACACCAAAATGTGGATTTCAGACACTGAAAGAAGGATTCCAGCTCTGAACCATCAATTTAAGGCACCAAAAAATCCCCAGCCTCCCCCAAATTGCCTTTCCCTGACCAAAATCCTTCCCCAACCTCCCCAAATTTCCTTTTCCTGAGCAAATTCCTTCCCCAAATTCCCTTTCCTTGACCAAAATCCTTCCCCAGCCTCCCCAAATTTCCTTTTTCTGACCACATTCCTTCCCCAAACTTCCTTCCCCTGACCAAAATCCTTCCCCAAACTTCCTTTTCCAGACCCAAATCCTTCCCCAACCTCCCCAAATTCCCTTTCCCTGAGCAAAATCCTTCCCCAAATTTCCTTTTCCTGACCAAAATCCTTCTCCAACCTTCCCAAACTTCCTTCCCCTGACCAAAAGCCTTCCCCAAAGTTCCTTTTCCTGACCCAAATCCTTCCCCAACCTTCCCAAATTGCCTTTTCCTGAGCAAATTCCTTCTCCAACCTTCCCAAATTGCCTTTTCCAGACCCCAATCCTTCCCCAAATTGCCTTTTCCAGACCCAAATCCTTCCCCAGCCTCCCCAAATTTCCTTTCCCTGAGCAAAAGCCTTCCCCAAAGTTCCTTTTCCTGACCCAAATCCTTCCCCAACCTCCCCAAATTCCCTTTCCCTGAGCAAAATCCTTCTCCAACCTCCCCAAACTTCCTTCTCCTGACCAAAAGCCTTCCCCAAAGTTCCTTTTCCTGACCCAAATCCTTCCCCAACCTTCCCAAATTGCCTTTCCCTGAGCAAAAGCCTTCCCCAAAGTTCCTTTTCCTGACCAAAATCCTTCCCCAACCTTCCCAAATTGCCTTTCCCTGAGCAAAAGCCTTCCCCAAAGTTCCTTTTCCTGAGCAAATTCCTTCCCCAAATTCCCTTTCTCTGACCCAAACCCTTCCCCAAATTCCCTTTCCCTGACCAAGCCCTGAGCAAAACCCTCCTTGATTTTTTTTTGTAGGGTGGGGGGAGGAGGAGAAGGCTGAGGAGGAGGAGGAGGAGGAGGATGAGCCCAAGCCTCCCATATGGCCTCATTTAAGGTAATTTCTTTCAATTGCTAAAAGCATAAACTCCACCTCTTGAGCCCTCAGATTTATATGGAACAGCTGAAAGCTCCTCCAGAGGGCTTTGTGGTTTGGCTGGGGAGGGTCAAACCTCCACCTTCCAGAGAGCTTTGGGGGAGAAATTCTTCTTTTCCTCTCTTTCTTTCTTTTTCTCTTAGAAAAAAACTTCTTTTTTTTTTATTAGTCCTCTTTTTTTCTCCTTCTCCTTCTTTTTTTCCCTCCCCTCCCCTCCCTCTCTCTCTCCCTCTTATTTTTTCTGAGGGAGATATTGATAACGTGGGAGTCAGCCAGAGCCTCATCACTCACAATCAACCCTTGTCCCTTCTCTTCTATTGACTGCGTGTAAACATGGCAAATGAAAGGCCTTTAGTGACACT
This sequence comes from Dryobates pubescens, assembly GCF_014839835.1. NCBI lineage: Eukaryota > Metazoa > Chordata > Aves > Piciformes > Picidae > Dryobates > Dryobates pubescens. The sequence continues at coordinate 1,512,860 of NC_071647.1, read as the reverse complement.
TAATCCCTCACACACCCCCCGCCCCCCACCCCTACGCTCTCCCAACCCCCAGCTCAGCCTTACCAGGGGGTTACTCTGCTCTCCCCACCTCCTCCCAGCTTGCTGCTTTACCCCCAGCCCCTCCCCTGCCATCCAATTTATCATTAGCACCCTGACACTAAACTAAATAAATGCAGCAGCTCCCTCCTGGCTTCCCCCAGCACCACCTCCTGGGCCTGGGGAGGGGGTTTTTCCCCTCCTCCTATCACCCTCTCCCTACCCTAATCACTCTCTCCCCACCCTAATAACCCTTTCTCTAGCCTAATCAGTCCCTCCCCACCCCAGTCCCTGCCTCTTTACCCCTATGCCCCTTTCCCCACCCCAATCACCCTCTCCCCACCCTAATAACCCTTTCACTACCCTAATCACTCCCTCCCCACCCCAGTCCCCTCCCCTCTTTACCCCAATCCCCCATTCCTCACTCCAGTCCCCATTTTCCCACCCCAATAACCCTTTCCCTACCCCAATCACCCCCTCCCCACCCCAATAACCCTCTCCTGACCCCAGTCACTCCCTCCCCACTCACTCCCTCCCCACTCCAATCCCCTTTTTCCCACCCCAACAACCCTTTCCCTACCCCAATCACTCCCTCCCCACCCCAGTCCCCCCCTCTTTACCCCTATGCCACTTTCCCTACCCTAATCACCCCCTCCCACCCCAATAACCCTTTCCCAACCCCAATCACTCCCTCCCCAGTCCAATCCACTTTCCCCCCACCCCAACAACCCTTTCCCTCCCCACCCCATCCCCCCCTTTACCACAACCCCCCTTTTCCCCACCCCAATAACCCTTTCCCTACCCCAATCCCTCCCTCCCCACCCCATCCCCCCCTCTTTATCCCAATCCCCCTTTTCCCCACCCTAATAATCCTTTCCTTACCCCAATCCCTCCCTCCCCACCCCAGTCCCCCCCCTTTACCCCAATCCTCCCTTTCCCCACCCCAACAACCCCTTCCCTACCCCAATCCCTCCCTCTCCACCCCAGTCCCCCCCTCTATTTACCCCCAATCCCCCTCTTCCCCACCCCAATAACCCTTTCCCTCCCCTAATCACCCCCTCCTCATTCCAAGCACCCTCCCCCCACCCCAGTCCCCCCCCCCTCCCCCGGAGTTTTTTAGGCATAAATCAGCCCTAAGTCGAAGGGGGGGAGGGGCGAGGGGGCGGGGGGTGTCCCATGTCGCTCCCTTCAGATAATTAAGGTCATTATTAAATTACCGTCTTTAAGAGACAATAATAATAATAGCAGGAGGGTCATTTGGCAGCTATTAGCCCCCGGGGGCGGGGGGGTGGGGTGAAGGGGGGCGGTGGTGGAGGTGGGGAGGGGGGGTTGGGATGGGGGGGGGGGGGGGGGGGGGGGATCTTGCTGCCTCCCCTTTCCTCGAGTTGATCCCAGGGTTTGGCTCTGGAAATTTGGAGTGGTTTGAAGTGGGATTCATTTGGAGGTGGAAAGGAGGAGGCAAAAGGGGGGGGGGGGGGGGGGGAGGAGGAGAAGTGGGGGGGGAGAGGAGGGGGGGGAGGAAGGAGACATAAATGGCTTTGGAGGTTGATATTTTGGGGTAATTTGGGGGGGATTGGGGGTTCAAAGTGGGGGGAGGGAGAGGAATTGGGGGGTGGGGGGTGGTGTTCTCCCTGGCCTCCCCCAGAAGTGAGGTCATTGGGTGGGTTTAGAGCAATCCAATCACCGCTGGTTATTAATCACAGCTAATGAGGTTCTGGCTGGGGGGCGAGGGGGGGAAGAGTTTTGTTTCTCTTCCCATTAATTCCACCACCCCCCCCTCCATCTCTTTGGAGGGGAAAATCTTCCTGGCTGGGATAGAGCCAGGGAAATGCTTCCCAGGTTGGAATGCCAACCCTTTCCCACCCCCCACCCCCCCAAAACCACTTTGGGGGACTCTGATCCATGCTGGGGGTTGGTGTTTGGATTGGGCTCTGCTGATGCTGCTCCATTGGGATCTTTCCCCCCACCACCACCCTCCTCTTCCCCCTTCCCCTCCTCCTCCTCCTCCTCCCTTCTCCTTTGGCCATGTTTTTCCCTTTGGGAAAGAATTAAACCTCTCTGGAGTGCTCTTTCCATGCAGGGCACAAACTCCTGAGGCCCTCAAAACAGAACCACATGTCTGGGGGGATCAGGCTCCAGGTTGTGATTTAGAAGGGAAGGAGATATTGATTGCTGATTAAAGGAGGAGGAAAAAGAGGGGGGAGGGCGAAATGTGCCCTCAGAAAAAAAGGGTTAGGGGCTAAATGTGTCCTCAGAAAGGGGTCTGGGGGTCAAAATGTGTCCACAGAAAGGGTTTTGGGGTCAAAATGTGTCCTCAGAAAGGGATTTGGGGACAGAATATGTCCACAGAAAGGGATTTGGGGTCAAAATGTGTCCTCAGAAAGGGATTTGGGGACAGAATATGTCCACAGAAAGGGGTTTGGGGTCAAAATGTGTCCTCAGAAAGGGATTTGGGGACAGAATATGTCCACAGAAAGGGATTTGGGGTCAAAATGTGTCCTCAGAAAGGGATTTGGGGACACAATATGTCCTCAGAAAGGGGTTGGGGACAGAATGTGCCCACAGAAAAAGGGTTGGGGGCAAAATGTGCCCTCAGAAAGGGGGTTGGGGGCAAAATGTGTCCAGAGAAATTAGGCCTGGGGGGACAAAATGTGCCCTCAGAAACACCCCCAAAGCAGCTGGGGCACACATTTGCCACCCCACACAGCTGGGCACAGCTCGGCTGCCAAGCAGGCACCAGGATGTGGCCACGACCCCAGACGGAGCCAGCAGGCACCCACCCACCCTTCCCTCCCCGCTTTCACAGCGCCCACGGGTGGGTGCCAGCCCTTCCAGGTGGGTGCCAGCTGAGGAGCTTCCCCACCAAGCAAGGCACACATCCAGATGCGCAGGGCCACAGCTGGACGAGGAGCAGCAGCACGCAAGCCCCCAGCGCCACCTCCGCGTGGCCGCGCACCGGCGCGGGTGCTGGGAGGAAGGGGCTGGCCGAAACCAGGATTTCAGCCCCAAAATGAGCATCCCCCCCCCCCCCCCCCGCACACCACCCACCCCACCCCCCGGAATAAAAAGGGCTCAGAATCGGGCAGATCTGTATCAAAAACAACCCGACAAGCGAAGGTACTTCTTTATTTCTCAGCCTAGAGTCCATATTGCACGCAGGAAGGAACATTTTCATCGTCACAGCCCTTCAAAACAGCTTCAAATAAATAAAGAGAGGGTCAAATCCACCCCCACCCCCCCCTTAAAATATCCCCCCCCCCCCCCCCCCCCCCCCCCCCTCTCCCAAAGCCCCTAAATCATGGCTGGGAAAAGCTTCGACCTCCCCCTGGGTGATTATTTTTCAGCCAGAAGCAAGGGGATGGGAGAGGCGGCGGCGGCGGCTGGGGGCACCCAGCCCTTAACGACTCTCCCTCCGCAACCACCTCAAGCCTCCCCTTCCCCTCCCTCCCCCCCCCCCAAAATAAATTATCCCTGGGTAGAAGCCCCCCCCCCGTGGATGTGAGGTGTCCAGCAGAGAAACCTCCCCCCGCCCCCAGCGCTGTCGTTCACCTGGCTGAGGAGAGAGGCAGGGAGGGGCTGGGGGGGGTGGGGGGGGGAAGGAGTTGAGTTTGAATCCAGCAAAGCAAAGAGCGGAAAAAAATTATCCCTGACCACCCCACCCCCCCCCAAAAAAAAACCCAAAACAACCCCAAACCCAAACCAAAACCACTGCCCCACCCCCAAATAAATCCTCACCGGATCCAAGCTGAGATCTCTTTTTTTCCTGAGTCTGAAGCAAGGCTGCGATTCAGCAGCAGCTTTGCAGTAAAGTTTTCTTTTCGTTACCTTTTTAGTTATCTTTTAGTTACCTTTTTTTTTCTTCTATTTTCCTTTTATTTCCCTCTTTATTTCCCTTTTTATTTTCCTTTCCTTTTCTTTCCTTTTTTCCTTTCCTTTTCTTTCTTTTTCTATTTTCTTTCCTTTTCTTTCATTTTCTTTTCTTTTATTTCCTTTTATTTCTTTCTCTTTTCTTTCCTTTTCTTTTATTTTCCCTCATTTTATTTCCTTTCCTTTTATTTCCTTTCCTTTTATCTTATTTATTTTCCTTTTCTTTCCTTTTTTCTTTCCTTTTTTCCTTTTTTTCCTTTCCTTTTCTTTCATTTTCTTTTATTTTCTTTCATTTTCTTTCATTTTCTTGTCTTTTATTTCCTTTCATTTCTTTCTCTTTTCTTTCATTTTCTTTCCTTTTCTTTCCTTTTCTTTCCTTTCCTTTCATCTTATTTTCCTTTTCTTTCCTTTTCTTTCCTTTTTTCCTTTCCTTTTCTTTCTTTTTCTTTTATTTTCTTTCCTTTTCTTTCTTTTTCTTTCCTTTCCTTTCCTTTCCTTTCCTTTCCTTTCCTTTCCTTTCCTTTCCTTTCCTTTCCTTTCCTTCCTTTCCTTTCCTTTCCTTTCCTTTCCTTTCCTTTCCTTTCCTTTCCTTTCCTTTCCTTTCCTTTCCTTTCCTTTCCTTTCCTTTTTCTTTCCTTTTACTTTATTTCACTTTAATTCATTTTCTTCCCTTGTATTTCATTTCCTTTATTTCCTTTCCTTTCCTTTCACTTCCTTTCATTCTTTACAAGATATTTATTTATATATATATATATTTTTAATGCTCTTCTCCCACCCAGACATTTATTTATTTTTTTTAATAGGGGTAAAAAAAACAACAACCCAAGCAAAATACAATAAAATCCTCTCTTCTTTTTCTTTTTTAGCTCTTTTTGCACCCAGCTGGACCCAAAGCAGCGTCACTAAGGTGCCTTTTCCTTTTCTTTTTTGGCCTTTATGCTGTCCTGGTGATCTCCCTTTACTCCAACCCACAAACCGGTTTGCTGTGTCCCACGGAAGGTTTTGCTTCTCCCTCCCCTCCTCCCCCCAACCATCGCCTGGATTTCCTCTTTATTTTCCTTTATCTTTCTTTCCCCCCACCCCCCTTTTCTTTGTTGTTTTTTCTTTCTTAAGGCCAAAATGGATTCTTTTAGCTAAAGAAAATTTAAGGTTTCCTTTTCTCGATTCTTTCCTACTTTGCTCTGTTTCTTTCCAAGGCTTCTCCAGCCTCTCTCCGGCTTCTTTTTGGCGATTTCCTGGGACGATTATTCCCCCCCCTTTTTTTTCCCCCGGCTGTTTTGTTGTTGTTATTATTATCATCATCATTATTATTTCAATTAATTCCCTTCCCCCGGTTTAAAAACCGAACCTAGGATCACAACGAGCACAACAATTATCCTGCTAATGATTTGCTCCTTCTCTTTCCCCTCCGGCTGGGACCGGGAGGCTTCCACTCCTCGGGGAGCCACCCCACCACCCCCACCCCCCGAAGAGCATTTTAACGTGGAAGGTTTTGAGGTATTTCACATGTTCACGACCCCAACCCTCCCCTCCCCCTCCCCAGCACATTCTAGGACAGATCCCAACACTTCCCCACGCACGCCCGGCTGTGGGCGAGAGGATCAATCCGTTGGGACGTGTCACGTCTGCCTGCGTGAGGCCAGATCGTGGCTTCAACCCACCCCGGCCACCTCCTCCCCTTCCCCGCCACACCGTGTTTTCCGCACGCCCCCCACCCCACGGATGCGTTTAGCCACCGAGGAAAATCCCCCACGGGTGGCTGAACCTCTCCTCAAACCCTCCCCACCCCCGTCCCCGTTTCCCGAGGTGATTTGGGGCTTTTTTTATCCCTTTCGAAATATTCCTGAGTTATTCGGCTGAAATAGAAATAAAAGGAGCTGCGGGGTGGGGGTCTGGAGGGGCTTTGCTCTGGGGGTTGGGGTTTTTTTTAGAGCTATTTATAGATAGATTTGATTTATTTTAACATCCATTCCCAGCGCGGACCTCGGGAGAGAGTTTAAGGGGGGGGAAGGAGGGAGGAATTCTCCTCGGGTTTCTCCGCGGCGGCGGCGCTTGGCGAGGCCCAGGCTGCCTCCCGCGGTCCCGCTCGCGTCTCACCGACCCTCCCAAGCCTTTATTTTGCATCATTACGGTGTTTGTTTGGGTTTTTTTTCCTAGAAAACACATTTTTTTCAACCCAATCTGGATTTCGGCAAGGAGAGGAGGCTCAAGACCCCGACCCCCCCCCCAATAAGTGTCCACTGTGATCCCCAACCTGGCTCTGTCTTGTGTGTCTGTCCCGGGGTAGGTTAGACCGAGGAGGAGGGGGGAAAAAAAAGGAGGTTGCAAGGCAGGGAAAAAATCATTTTGTGGCTTTTTTGGTGCCCCGAAACCGCCCCCAAAATCGGCTTTTCTGGCAGGGCTTTTTTCTGGGGGCGGGGGGTAGGGTGGATTTTCTTTCCCCCTCCCCGCCCGCGGCTGTGCGAAGGTTTGGGGACGGCGACAAAATTCGCTGTTTTATTTCGCTCCGAGAGGGGATCGAGAAAAATAAAGGCCAAAAAAAAAAAGCCAAAAAAGGGAAAAAAAAAAAAAAAAAAAGGAAAAAAGGGAAAAAATAAAGGGGGGAAAAAAGGCCAAAAAAAAATCGAGAGTTTCACCGAAAGTAAACAAAACCACTTTTAAAAAGCCCAAGTCAAACAGACATCGTTTTTAGGCACAATCCAACATCAGCAAGAGATAAAAAGAAAGGAAGAAAAGGGAGGGGGGGAAAAAAAACCAACCCGGAGCGATGCAAAAGGCCTGAAAAATGTCCTTTTTTTGGTGGTCGTTAAGCCACTGGTGGAATGAAAACTCCCCCGAAAGAAAGAAAAAGAAAGAGAGAGAGAGAGAGAGAAAGAAAGAGAAAGAAAGAGCGAATGAGAGAGAAAGAGAGAGAGAAAGGAAAGAGAAAAAGAGAGAGAGAGAGAGAGAGAGAGAGAGAAAGGGAGAAAGAGAGAGAGAAAGGGAGAAAGAGAGACAGAAAGGGAGAAAGAGAAAGAGAAAGGGAGAAAGAGAGGGAGAAAGAGAGAGAGAAAGAAAGAAAGAGAGAAAGGAAGAAAGAGAGAAAGAAAGGAAGAAAGAGAAAGAGAGAAAGAGAGAAAGAAAGAGAGAAAGAAAAGAAAGAAAAGAAAGAGAGAAAGAAAAGAAAGAGAGAAAGAGAGAAAGAAAGAAAGATCCCAACCGGGCAGTTGAAGGTTGGAATCTTTGCTTCTTCTTTTTCTTTCTTTTCAACCCGGGGAGGATTTTTTTCTCGCCCTCAAAAGGCATTAAGAGGAGGCTTGAAATTTATTCTTTTAGAGGGGGGAGGAGGAGGAAATGATATAGTTTAGAATTATGGGTTTAAAAAAAAACATAACCGAAATATAAAGGCAATTTCCACCACCCACCCCCCCCTAAAACGAGGGCTGAGCGAAGATTTTGCTCTCGGTATTAATTATTGGTATTTTATTATCTTCTTCCTTTTTTGCTGCAGAGATTTATTTATCATAATTAAATTTTCTTTTTTGCTGCAGAGATTGGTTTCTGCCGCGAAAAAAAAACCCCAGTAAACTCAAATAAAGAGGGAGGGGGGGAAAAAAATAAATCCAAAGCAGCTAAAAGCCCCCCCCCAAAATAATAATAACGATAACGAGAATAAAAATAATAATAATTAAAAACCCCAAAGCTCTAAGCTTTGATTTACTTCAGGTTTGGCGACGAGGAGCGAACTTCAGAGAGCCTGCCGGGCTTTTGATGCCAAAGAAGGGGAAGGGGGGCGAGGGGGGGGGGGGGGGGGGGATGGAGGGGGGGAGGGGGGGGGGGAGTGGAAATCGCATCAGCAAAGAGTCCGAAGCGCCAGTTCCAAAGGTTCGGGGAGGAAAGTTAAACTGGGATACGATTTCCTCTGCAGAGGAGACCAGAAAAAATTCCCCTCCGCATTCTTCCCCGCATTCCACTCTCCGGAGCTCGGGGAGCGGGGGGGTGGGGGTGGGGGGTCGGGGGGCGGGGGGGGAAGGAAGGAAAAAGATCAAATTGTCCATCTGGATCCTATTCCCAAACGCTTCTGGATCCTATTTCTTTTGGGCCGGTAAAGCTTTTCCAGGCCGGTTACCTTCAGGCGAGCGGAGTTGGGATGATTAGCCAGCAAACGACTCCCTTTCCCCCTCCTCCCTCCCCGCCACCCCCCTGCTTTTTTTCCCCCCCCTTTCCCCCCCCCACCTCCTCTTTTAATACCCCTGCAGCAGTTTGGAATCACTTCCTCTCCAAGGCTCCTCTTTTCTTTTTAGCAAACCGAATTTCCTGCTCTTTTTAAAGTTGGTTGGGTTGGGTGTTTTTTCCCCTCCCTCCCTTCCCCTCCCCTCCCCCCCCCCCCCTTTTTTTAAGCTGTTTGGGGTTGTTTGGGGTTTCCTCCCCCCCCCGCCGTCTTCTTTCCTGCCCCTGAAGCAGACAGAAAAATCTCTCGCTGCTATTTAACAGCTCGCTTCGGAGCTCCGCCTTTGGGGGGGATTGGGACCCCAAAAAGAGGGTTCCTGCCGCATGGCCTCATTATTTCTCTCCGCGTGGGATTATTATCGGTTTAATCCAATGGGTTTGTGGAAGGGGGGGGCGCGGGAAAAAAAGGGAGGAATTAGATCCTGTTCTTCCCTCGGGTTTGGGGTCGTTTTGTTTTGTTGGGGCTTGTTTTTGCGGGTGTTGGGGGGTTTGGTTTTGGCATAGAGGCGAGAGAAGGGGAGGTGGGAGTGGGGCTGGGGGGAGGCCCGAGCTGCACGGTTCATCCCAAATCCCTTTCCGGGGAATAACTCCTCGCGTTTGGCAGCGGGGAAGGGATGGGGGGGGCCGGGGGAAGATAGCCAACACCACCACCACCGCTCCCGTCCAGCCCTGGATTTCATCGCTTGGTTTAGTTTCGTCCTTTCAAACTCATCGATAAACCAATACCGGACCCCGTCACAAACGCCGATCATAAAAAAACCCCAATCAATTCCATCCCCTCTGCCTGGGGGGGGAACCCCCCCCCCCCCGCCCCTGTTGTGTGACCCCCGATCCCCCAGCCGAAGCCGCGCACACACTCACTCCTCCTCACATCCCCCCCAAACTCTCCCACACCTCCCTCATCCCACCTGGCTCTCCTCCGGGAATCCCCTTCCCCACCCGAGGACCCCCGATTTGGGCGACCCGAGGGCTCGGAGGGACCCTTCCCCCCCCATACACCCCCAGGGGCACCCCATCTCCTCCCGACACACACACACACACACACACCCGCCCCGACCCCCTCTCCCCTCGCAGCTCTCATCTGTTGCATGTAAACCTTTCCTCCGGGCCGTCCGCTGTCCTTAGAGATCCTCCAAGCTATAGCCCCGGAATTTGAGGCTGGGGGGCACGGGGATGGCGTTGCCCCCCAGGTGCCAGCTCCACAAAGGGTGAGTTTTGGAGAGAACCCAAGAGTTTTTAACCCCTAGGGAAGAGGCAGGGCACAAATCCCCATCTTCCCCCACGACCAAGGAGGGAATGCATGGGAAGTTGCCCATGAGGCTGAAGGAATTCCGAGGCGGGGTCGGCCCGGCGCTGCCGAGGCGTTTGCAGGGAGTGTTTCCCTTCCTGGAATTCCTCCTCGGAGTCTTTTGTGGCCTCCCTTTCGAGGAGCTCTGTTGCCTTTCTGCCTCAGTGCCCCTGGCAAGGCGTCTGCGCTTGGCATTCCTTTCCGAGCCACTGCCTCTCAAAGCTTTGTTTGACAAGGTGCTGGGGCTCTCTGCTCTTTTGGGACCGGGAGGGGGTTTGAGCTCAGCACCTTTCCCTGGCTCCGTCCTCCCTCCGTGCCGCAAACTTTTCCCGTCCAGGTTGAAGCCTTTGGCATAACACCACAGCTTGGATTGCCGGATCAGCCGGTCAAAGTGATCCCGACGGGGTTCCCCCGGGTCGGGAACCGATCCCAAGTTCTCCTCCCCAGGTTCGGGAGTTGGGGGGGTCGGGGCAGGCTCTCCCCCGGTTAAAGCTGCGTTTTGCTTCTCAGCCTGGTCACTGGGGCCTGAGGAGCTTCTATTGTTCGAGGCATCTTTGTGCAAATCCTTCCCTTTGGCGCAGGGCTCCGCGTCCCCAAAGCCGCCCTCCTTTTGTTGCTGAGCCCCCCCAGGGGTGCTGCTTGGGGAGGGAGGGGGGGAGGAGGAGGAGGAGAAGGAGGAGGAGGAAGGGGAGGCCTCCTGCTTTGCGTAGAGCTCCGGCAGCGGCTGAACCCCCGAGCCCAGCGCCGCGGCCGGGCTCAAAGTTTCCAAAGTTGATGCTCGCAAAGTCCTGGCCCAGAGATGCTGTGAGAGGAAGAGGAGGTTGTGGTCGGGACGAAGGGTTTTGCCTACGCACGGAGGGGGTTCGGCAGGACGCTCCTCACTGAGGGGTTCCCGGGGAGGCTGCGGTTGGAAGCGGGGCAGAGCCGCCTGCCTGTACCGGGTGCTCTGCACCGAGTCCCCGCTGCACAGCGAGCTGCTCTCCGACTCCGAGGAGCTGCCTTCCTCGCTGCTGCATGAAGTGTCCCCTCTCCTCCTCCTCCTCCTCCTCTTCCTCTTCCTCCTCCTCTGACGAGTCGCTGGAGGTGGCGGGGCTGGACCCACCGAAGTCCAGGCTGGAGTCCGAGTCGCTGGAGTAGCCGGCGGAGGTTCCCTGCCTCTTGGAACCGGGAAAAACGGAGGAGCGGCCTTTCCTGGGGACCACGGGTCCTTTTTCCACCGGGAAGAGACCCTTGGCACAGCAGGAACCCCTCCTGCGCCGGCCTGGCGGGGCGAGCACGGCCGCCTGCGCAGGATGCGCGGCCGCGGGATGCAGCAGCGCCAGGTCTCGGGGGTACCCGCTCAGGACGCCGGCGAAAAGCCCTCCCCGAGCCACCAACCCGCAGCCCTTCCGACCCCGGGGAGGCTTCTCAAAAGCGGGGAAGGCCCTGTGGAAAGGCTGCGGAAGCAGTGGGGCCGGCTCCGAGCGTGGCTTGGGGAAAGCAGGGGACAGCTCTGGGGGGCCGGGGGCCGCGCAGCAGCCGCCGGCTCTGCAGGACGGCAGGAGCGGGGGCCGGGGGCAGGGGAAGAGCTCCCCCGGGTCCGGCAGCAGCAGCTGCTCCCTCCTCTTGCTCTTCCTTTTCCTTTTCCTCCTCCGGGGGCTGAGGCTCTTACAGGAGGTGCAAAGAGCCTCCAGGTCCGCTTTGGAGATGAGGGAACATTTCACAGCCCGGGTGGGCACCGAGTTGATGGCTTTGAGGGTCCGGAGCTCTTGGAGATCGCAGCGTCGGCTTTTGATCTTTAAAATTTCCATTTTTTTGCTGATGGTGGTCCTGGGGATATCCTTAAACAGGTCGCTGAGGACCTGGGCCAGAGCAAACATCTGGGTGCCATTGATTTGTAAGTATCCCAAGTTTATCCCTTCGATTTCTTGATAGCCAGCATGGAATTCCCCCGGCCTGGCTTCCCCATTGTAATCCATGGTGGTTGGAACAATTCCGAAGGTCCCTTCGCAGGTCAGGAACATTTTGCAAGGAGCATTTACTTTGTCTCTTTCAAAAAAAAAAAAGGAAGAAAAAAGAAGGGAAAGGGGGAGGTGGGGTGGGGGCGGGGGGGGGCATTCAAAATAAGGACATATTTTGTTTCCACTCCCTGATCACACACATCCCTACCCCTCCGGAGAGGTAGGGAGGGAGGGGAGGGGGGGGGAGGAAAGAGGGAGGGAAGGATAAAAAGAAGGAGGGGGGGTTGTGGGGGGAAAGGGGGGGGAAAAAATAGAAAGAAAAAAAAAAAGAGGGGGGAAAGAAAAGAGAAAAAAAAAAGGGGGGGGAAGAAGATTTTAAAATAAAAGGGAAAAAAAGAACAGGAAAAAAAAGGAAAAAAGAAAAAAAAAAGGGAGAAAAGAAAAGAGAGGGAAAAAAAGAAGAAGAAAAAAAAGAACAGAAAAAAAAAAGGAAAAAGGAAAGAAAAAAGGGGGGGAAAAGAAAAGAAAGGGAAAAAAAGAAGATAAGGAAAAAGGGGGGGGGAAAGGAGGGAAAAAAATCCCCAAACGAACCCAAAACCAAAAAGGGAGGGGGGGGGGGGGAAAAATTAATCCAAAGCAGTCGATCTCCCTTTCCAAACGCTCCAGTCAATGGTTTTCAACATCTTCCAAGCACCCAATTCCTCCTCCTGCACCGGGGCTTCGCTCCTCGTCTTCCCCCTCCCCAAGGGAAACAAACAAACAAAAATAACCAAGAGATTTTTAAAACGGTTTAAAAACACCAAAAAAAAAAATTAAAAAGAAAAGGAAAGGGATAAAAAAAAAAAGAAAAGAAAGAAAAAAAGAAGTCAAACATCTCACATCTTTCAGGCTGCCCCCACCCCAGCCACCTCCCACCCCGCGGCAGCGCAGCTCTCCCCACCTTCCACTGCCAAAATAATCCTCTTTTTTCCCCTCTTTTCCCCCTCTCTCTTTCTTTTCTTCCCCCCCCCCCCCTTTTTTTTTCCTTCTTCTTTTTTTCCTTTTTTTTTTTTTTTTTTTTTTCCTTTTTCTTTTTTTTTTTTTTTTGCGGGGGGGTGGGGGGGAAGGTAAGGAGGGGAAGGAATCAACAAGCAAACAGGGGGTGAGAGGGTGAATTTTTTTTTTGCTGGGCAAAGCCTCTGAGATGCTTAAGCAAACAAAGCTCCTGACAAGAAGGGAGGAGGAAAAGGGGGATGGCGAAGGAGGTGGGGGGGGGGAGGGAATGGAAAAATGGTAGAGGGGTGGGGGTAGGGGGGGGGGGAGGTTGTCCGGGAGGCAGGGGCTCGGTGCGGCTCCCACCTTCCTCGGGCTCCGCACTCGCGGCCCCTCCGCCGCGGCCCGGTATATTCTAGGGAACACCCCACGGAGCGTCCCCCCCCCCCCCACCCACCAGCTGATTGGGCAACTCCAGCGCCGTGATGTCACCAAACCCCAACATTTCACACGCACACCCCCTTCCAACCTCCCCCCCGCAACCCCCCCCTCCCCCCCCCCTCCCCCCCCCCAATCCCCTCCGAAAAAAAAAAGCCCCAAACCAAACCACAAAACACCTTAGAAACCCCACGCACACACCTTTGGCTCGGACCGTACCAAACACTCCGCGCAAGAAACGCGGTTCCCCGGGGCGTGCCCGCGGCTTCACCGCCCCAAACCCCGCGCACACAATGGAGGCAGCCCCCGGGGGTGGGTTGGTTGTTTCCCCCCCCCCCCCCCTCCCCCTTTTCACCCCCTATCCTTTTCCAAATAAATCCAAATTACACCGCGGCTCTCGAGGTGATGGCAGCGCGGCTGCCTCCGCTTTGTTTCCGCGCTTTTAGCTGTGGGGGTTTGGGGATTATTTTGGTTTATTGTATTTATTTTCCGGCCCCCCCCCCCCCGCCTCCACCTAGGGGATTTGCTCCTTCCCAAATTTAGCCAGGGTGGGGTATGGGGGGTGGGGGGGGGAAGGAAGGTGAGGGAGAACGGGGTGGGGAGGGCAGAGGGGAAGGGGGAGGGGGGGAAATTCGTGCGCGTAGCTATTTAATAAAGCGTGAAAGATATTACTCAGCTGCTCCAAAAAAAAAAAGAGAGAGAGATTGACTCCGGCAGGATTCATCCTTCAGCCCGGCGCGGAATTCCTTATTAATTGCCAATTACTGTATTTATTCTCCGGGATAAGGGATCAAAGATGTGGCAAAGAAAAGCGATGCAAAGCTATGGATATCCTTGGGTTGGGTTGGGGGTTTTTTTCTTTACTCACACACGGGTGGCTTTATTCACTTGGCATCTTTTAGGTGTTTTTTTTTTTCCTCTTCCAAATTCTTTCTTTTAAGGAAAGAAGGGGGGGGGGGGGGGAAGGGGGTTAAAAAAAAAAAAAAGGAAAAAAAGAAAAAAGGGGGGAAAAAAGAAAAAAGGGAAAAAAGGGGGAAAAAAGACAAAAAAAAAGAGAAGAAAAATAGGAGAAGGAAAAAAGAAGAAAAATAGAAGAAAGAATGAAAAAAAAAAGAAGAAAAAAGAAAATAAAAGAAGAAAAAAGAAAATAAAAGAAGAAAAAAGAAGAAAAGAAAAAAGAAAAGAAGAAAGGAAAGAAGAAAAAAGAAGAAAATAAAAAGAAAAAGTAAGAAAGGAGAAAAGAAGAAAAAAAGAAGACAAGAAAAAAGAAGAAAGAAGAAAATAAGAAAAAAAGAAGATTGAAAGAAAAAAGAAGAAAGAAGAAAAGAAGTAGAAAAAAAGAAGAAAGAAGAAAAAGGAAGAAAAAAAGAAAGAAGGAAAAAGAAGAAAGAAGGAAAAAAGAAGAAAAAAGAAGAAAAGAAGAAGAAGATTTAAAAAAAGAAGAAAAAAGAAGAAAAAGAAAAGAAGGGGGAAGGGAGAAAAAAGAAAAAGGGAAAAGAACTTTTAAAAGAAACAAGGGGAAAAAGACGAAAGAAAAATGGGGGAAAGGGGTGACAAAAAGCATGAAAATTTAAAAAATAATGAAGAAAAAGATAAAAGAAAAAAGGGGGAAAAAAAGAAAAATGGGGGAAAGGGAAAAAATTAAAAAGGGGAAAGAAAAAAAGAAAAAAGAAGAAAAAGGGGGAAAAGGAAAAGTTTTTAAAAGGAAAAGTAAGGAAAAGGGGGGGGAGGGGAAAAAAAAAGAGAAAAAATGAATAGAAAAAAAAAAAGAAAGGGGGAAACAAAAAATCTGGCGCTGTTAAAACTTTATTTCAAACTTTAAATCCCCCCCAAAACCTCTTCGGTGTTTTGGTGGTTTTGCTGCTGCCTTTCCCGAGCCGGGCGACGTTTTCCCCCGAAGTCAAGCTGCAGATTTCGCTCTCCAAGAGGTGGAAGGGGGGTGGGGGTGGGGGGGTGGGGGGGAAGGGGGGAGAAGAAAAAAACCGACCCCCAAGCCCCAGCCCCTTTTTTACCCGAGCCGCAGCTCCATTGTCCCGGCCCCTCTTAGTCCTTTCTTCAACCTGAAGCTACTTGAGCGAAGTGGAGGCTGGTCCGGGGGGGTGGATTTTAACTCTCTGCTCGGGAGGCTAATTTGGGGGAAACTGTTACCTCGGAAACCTTTTTTTTTTTGGGGGGGGGGGTGGGTTGTTTCTTCATTTTTTTTTCCCCCCCCTGAGGGGGTGGGGAAGGAAGGGAAGGAAGCTTCGACTCCGCACAGCTCAACCTCTGCAGCCTTTCGACCTTCGCTTGTGTCCCACGTCATAAACAATACCTAAAAAAAATACGAGTTTTGTTTTGAGTCTTCCTCTTCTGGGGTGTTTGGGGTGGTTTTTTTGGGAGGGGGGGGGTGTTGGGGGGGGGTCGTTGTTGGGTGGGTTGGTTTTGCGCGCGCGCGCCCTTGTGCGGTTTGAAACGGCCCAAATCTGGGTGAAATTGGATAAATAATCGTTTGTTAAAGGCTCCGCGTACGGTCGGCCACAAAACGAGCCCGATTTAGCAGCCCTCCCGAAGGAGGAGGAGGAGGAAGAGGAGGAGGAGGAGAAGGAGAAGGAGGAGGAGGAAGCGCATTCCTGAGTACGCGTGTAAAAAACAACTATATATATATATATAATCAAATGATTAACTCCCCCCAGCGCCCTCAATTTCGGGAGCGAAGATCACCTGATGATGGCTTTTACCTTCTCCCCTTCCCGAGGCAGGCATCACTTCCCAGGGTGATTTACTTCCCCCTCCGCCTCCCCAGCGCCAGCACCCATGGGCGCCTCTCGGCTCCGGCACAATCCCTCCCTCCCCCCACCCCCTATTTTCCACCCCAACCCCACCACGTTTCACCCTCTCTATTTTTTTTCCACAGGCGAAGAGTTTCCTGTGAGTAAAGTTCCTCCGGCCAACACAAACACCAAATTCCTCTTTGTTTGGGGAGAGGGGAGAAAGGGGGCGGGCGGGGGGTGGTGGTGGTGAGGAAAGAGTTTGCATCGCGATGGACAGAAAGCGACCGGCTAGGGGACAGCCTCAGCTTGTCGCGGTGGAAAGGGAGCACTTAAAAACTCCTGCTTGGAGCCAGCCTGGAGCTTCCCTTCCCAAATATGAGTGGGTTGGGGGTGGGGGGGTGGGGGGTGTATGAGGTGTTGGGGGGGGCAGGGGGTGGCGGGGGGAGGAGGGGGGGTTTACTTTCCACATATAAAGCCAGAGCCATTTTACCTATAGGCTGAGCTTCGCTCCCTTGCCAGGCTGGAGGAGGGGAGGGGATTAAAAAGGAGCTGGCAAGGGAATGGTCCCTGCCCGGTGGGGCTGCTCCAGCCGCGGGGTTTGCCGATGAAAGGAAACAAAACACAAGTTGGAGCAACCCAAGAAACATTTCCCATAGGGTTTTTTTTTGGGGGGGAGGGTGGGGAAGGGGGGGGCGGGGGGCTAGAGAGGAGCTGAAGCCTCTCCCCCCTTCGATCGCTGGCCAGGAGGAAATCACTCAGCAGCCGCGCACGGGAGAGTTGAATGTATGGAGACGTCACTGCCCAGGAAATCGCTCTCGGGGGGGAGAGGGGCTGGGGGATGGCTGGGATCTGGGTGAAGTTTAGCATGAGATATGGGGGGGGGGGGGAGGGAGGGAGGAGGGGGTGGTGTCTCCGTGGGGGTGCAGGCAGCTCGGGGTGGGATATTGATGCGTGGATGTATAGCTATGTAGATGGATCGATGGCTAGATGGAGAGAAAGAGAGAGATGGATGGATGGATGGATGGATGGATGGATGGATGGATGGATGGATGGATAGCTAGATGGATGGATGGATACATAGATATGTAGATACATAAATACATCTATAAATACATAAATATATCTAATATATAGATAATATAGACATATAGATCCATAGATCCTTAGATTATAGATCCATAGATCCATAGAGCTATAAATATATAGATTATAGATGCATAGATCCATAGATCTATAGGCATCTATAGATAATCTAGATATGCAGATCCATAGATATATAGATTATAGATTATAGATGTCTAGAGACATAGATATATAGGTAGATAAATAGATCTATAGATAATATAGACGTATAGATCCATAGAAATCTAGATTATAGGTGTATAGATCCATAGATCTATAGATATATAAATATGTCTATAGATAATCTAGATCTATAGATCTATAGGCAGATAAATGTATCTAGAGATAATATAGACATATAGATCCACAGATTTATAGATGTATAGATCCATAGATATATAGGTAGGTAAATATATCTATGGATACTATAGATATGCAGATACATAGATCTATAGATTATAGATGTATAGATGTATAGGTAGTGCACTGGTGGTCAGGGTGGTGCTTCACAAGCTCTGAATTGCACTATAAATGCTCTGTGCTTCTCCTATCGGCATCCCTGCGGCCAGCCCAGCCCGGTCCCTCAGCCCTAATATCCTTCCTGGAGTATCCCTCCCTACGGTGTCCTCCCTGCAGCATCCCTTCCCACAGCCCCTTCCTCCCGCCCCTTTACTCCCCCCCCCCTTTTAGACTTCTTTAGGTGTCTGATGGCTTTCCCAGCTCCTGCCTGCCAAGGTGACCCCAGGCCTGGTGGGGAAAGAGCCACGGGATGGGCTCTCTGTGGGTCCCACCTTTGGGCTGGGGGGGGTGTTGGGGGCTACCCTGCTTTCCCCCAGCCATGGATGCTGGGGGGGGGATAAAAGGGGAAAGCAGAAGACCTGGCAGCCTCTGTATCTATATTTCTCTATTTCTGGCTCTGTTTGTGTATTTGTCTCTTTTTCTCCCCCCTCCCCCCCTATATTTGTGTGTTTGTACCTCTCTCTGTTTGGATATTTATGGGTTTGGATATCTCTTTATTTCTATGTTTGTGCCTCTCTCTACTTGTATATTTGAGGGGGGGGAGGGGGTCGTGGGGGTGTTGATATCTCTATAGGTCTATATTGGTCTATTTGGATAGCTCTATAGTTGTCTATTTACATTGCAGCCCAGCTACTGCTCCCTAGGGCAGAGGAGGGGGGGGTTTCAATCCCCCTTATTCCATGAGGAGAGGACAACAGCTTGGGAATCCCCATGGGAACCTCCCCACCCCCCCACTCCCCCGCCCCGTGAGGCATTCCCTGGAGATTCCAACAGGAAAAGCCTTCACGTGTGGGGGATATCCCTGGTTTTAAGGGATCTTGGCGGAGCAGGATCCACCCTGCTCCCTCCCACCCGCCGTCTTCCACCTCTTCCCACTCTGGAGGGGCGGAAGAAGGGGGGTGGGAGGGGAATAAAGGAGGTGGGGAGGTTTCTCCGGGTGGTTTAATGCTCACGTACCGCGCCGGGTGGGTTGGGTTTGGCTAAGGTGAGCTTCTGCCTGACACCCATGGGCGCAGGGTGGGGGAGGAAAAGGGAGGTCCCCTGCGTGCCCGCAGCCTGCGTGGGTCAGGATCGGCTCCGCATCCCCTTCCCGCGGCTCCCGGGCAGAGGCAGAGCCGGAGCCGCTGCAGAAAGCCCCTTCCGATCCCCCCTGAGCCCAGCTGGGGCTTCCCCGGCGGGGGTGGGTGGGTGGGGGTGTTCACGTTGTTTCCCGGGTGCTTTATCTTCTGTTTGACCTGGTGGGAGGACATCAGAGCCAGGGAGAGGATCTGGGGGGCTGGGGCTGCTCTGCTCTGCTCGGGTCGTGCATCTTCCAGGTCTCCCAGGGAAGCGGTGAGGGCGGGGGGGAGACACGTTGGGTTTGCTCTGAAAGCTCAGATCTCCCTGGTGGCTCTCCCAGGTTCAGGATCCCTCGCAGAAAGCAGGGGGAGAAGGGAGAAATGTGGAGCGGGGGTGGGGATGGAAAACCCCACAGGTGCCAGCAGGGGAGGGGGGAAAAAACAACCCCAAATAAATTGGACAGATGCTGGTGAGGAGCTGGGATGAGCAGGGAGGAATTCCACTGTGGGAGGATTTACCACCCCCCAGCAAGAAAGTGATTAGAAGGCAATATTGGCTCGTCTGAATTATTTCCATTTCAAGGAATCTTCTTTCCCCCCCTCCCCCAACTTGCTCCATTTTCAGGCCAAATCCCAAGAAATGAGGTAGCCAAAACGATGCTAAGATCCCTCCACGCAGAGACACCTTCCCCCCCCCCTCCCCTAAAAAGAAGCAAGGAGCAGTCTCCACCGAGCTGCTACCCCCACCTCGGGAAATGCTCCCATGGCGATTCCCATCTCGAAACCAGCAGGGAGAGGTTGGAATTCCCACACCCTCACGGCTTCCTTGGGGCAAGATTGGGCTCAAGGCTCCCCACCGGCAGCCCCCAGGCCCTCAGGAGAGGGATGGGAAAGGGGAAAACAATCTCTTTGGCTCAGGTATGAGAGGAGTTTGTTAAGGGAAGGATGAAGGTCCTGGTTGTTTCTCTCCGTTTCAAGCGGGTTCGAAGGGCTGACAAGCAGCTCACTGGGGGGATGGGGAGGGTGAGGATGCGCTGCAAGCAGCCCAGCACCAGGCACTGCTTGACCCCTGGAATATTTGGATCAGAGGCAGTTCCTCCTGACAGATACTTAAGCTGTCCGGGATGAAAATGTTCCTACAAATCACTCTGGGATGCTCTGCAGGCTCCAGGAGGAGCAGAACCCAAACCTCATCAACCTGACCCGGAGGGGCTGGGAGGGTAGGGGGAGGGGGGGACACAGACGGAGGGACAAATCAGGGCTAGCCCAAAGAGGTATGGAGGGGGGGAAATAGTCCCTGGCTGGCTTCTAACCTCCCCTCCCTGCTCCAGAAGCCACCTTGGCGCTACCAGCAGCCAGGAGCTGCTAAAATGCTCTTCGAGGGAGTCAAAAGGCAGAGGGATTCCCGCTCGTTCCCATGGGATAGGGGCAGGGCTGGGGCTTGCTTTCTTGCTTGTCAAGATCCCTACCTTATTTCCATCGTTTCTCTCTCATTTTGCTCTTGTCAAGAACTCCCTCTTATTTTTTAAGGATTTCCCTCATTTTTAAGGATTTTTCCTCCTGTTTTTAAGGATTCCCTTCCTACTTTTAAGGATCTCCCTCATTTTAAAGGATTTCCCTCCTGGTTTTAGGGATTTCCTTCCTACTTTTAGGGATTTCCCTCATTTTTAAGGATTTCCCTCCCATTTTTAAGGCTTTCCCTCATTTTTTAAGGCTTTCCCTCATTTTTTTAAGGCTTTCCCTCC
This sequence comes from Dryobates pubescens, assembly GCF_014839835.1. Lineage (NCBI taxonomy): Eukaryota > Metazoa > Chordata > Aves > Piciformes > Picidae > Dryobates > Dryobates pubescens. The sequence goes on along the minus strand of NC_071647.1, from coordinate 1,492,916 downwards.
TCTTTTTTAAGGCTTTCCCTCCTGTTTGCTCCACACTCTCAGCTGCTGCCGCCAAGATTTCTCACTCACAGGTTGAACTTTCTCTCTCACTCCCAAGATTTCTTTCTTGTTTTCAAGGATTTCCTCTCTCATTCCCAAGGTTTCTCTCTCATTTCCAAGATTTCCCTCGTCTTTCCAAGTTTTTCCTCCCTCATTTGCTGACATTTCTCTCTCCTCCCCAACATTTCTCTCTCCTTTTCATTATTTCTCTCTCCTTCCCACTCTTTCTCCCTCCTTCCCAACATTTCCCTCTTTTCTCCCATTCGTATTTCTCAAGATTCCTCTTCTATTCCCAACATTTCCCTCTTCCTTTCACTCTCCCCTTAAAGGTTTCCCCTCTCATTTCCAGGCTTTCCCCTCATTCCTAAGCTCTCTCTCTTGTTTCTTCTCCAGAGCTTCTTTCATACTTGGTGAGATTTCTCTCCTATTCCCAGGATTTCCCTCTTAGTGGTCAAGATTCCTCTCTTATTTCCCAAGATTCCTCTTTAATTTCCAAGATTCCTCTTTTATTCCCAAGATTCCTGTCTTATTTCCAAGACTTTTCCCTTATTGATCAAGATTCCTTTTTTATCAAGATCCCTCTTTTACTTCCAAGATTTCTCTCTTCCTTCTAAGATTTCTCTCTTCCTTCTAAGATTTCTCTTTCTTCCAAGATTTCTCTCTTCCTTCCAAGATTTCTCTCTTCCTTCCAAGATTTCTCTCTCATCTGTCAAGACTTCCCTTTTATTTCTCAAGATTCCTCTTTTATTTTCAAGACTTCCTTCTCATTTTCACTGCTTTTAAAGTTTTCCCTCTTATTTCCAAGCTCTCTCCCTTACTTCCAATCTCTCTCCTTTACTTCCAAGCTCCCTCTTTTATTTCCAAGCTCTCTCCCTTACTTCCAAGGTTCCTCTCTCACCTCCCCAACTTTTCTTCCTCATTTCCCAACATTTCTCCCTCCTTCCCCCAGATTTTCTCCTTTTACCTCCACGTTGTGACCAGCACCCAACCAAACCACCCCGGTCCCCTCCTCTCTCCCCATCCTCGATCCGAACCCCAGGCCTCTTGCATCCCTAAGGGATAATCTTTGCATCAATCCCACTGCTCCTTCAGGAATGCTTTGAGTTCATCCCAGATATTAATTTGCACGCTTTTAAAAGAGGCTTCAGGCAAAGCAGAGGCTGAGGAGCGGAGCAGAGCATCGCACAGCAGAGCATCGTGGCCGTGCAGGGCTCCTGCCCATCCACACCAGGTTGGGATCATTCCCTGGATGATGCAAGGAATTCTTTGGGAGATATTTGGAGGTTTTTTGGGGGGGAGCCTTAGTTTTTCTTCTGGCTTTTGCTTTAGGTAAAACCCTGCTGCAAACAAAAGCAGGTTTAGAACGATGCAAATCCTTCTCCCTCTCCCTTTTGTTTCAAGACACAAAAGCCAGCGAAGTGAGTTGAGGTTGGAAAGAGGCTGAAGGTTGGGGGCTGGTCGTCCTCCTCCTCCTCCTGTTTTTCCCCTTTTCCTCCCCCAGGAAAAAAAACACAACACAACACGGACTCGGGATGAAAAGGAGACAGAAAAAGCCAAACAACAACAAAAATAACCTGAAAGTGCGCGACCGGCTGAAACCTGGCGGGGTTTAACCTTACTGGAGAGGCCTAGGGAAGAGCAGCAGATCGCAGCAGACCAAATGGTGCTGCCCCAACCGCCCTTTGCAAAGCTTTCCAGCCTCGCTTGGGGTAAAACCGAACGATTTAAGGCAAAGGCAAGCGGCAGCGGGGGGGGGGGGGTGTGGGGTGTGGAAAGGCAAATCCCGGGAAGCAGATCCCGAAAAGTTGGGGGAAAGGAGCGGTTGGGTTGAAATCAGTCGAATTGTCTTTGCCCTGGGGGTTGCGGGGAGGCTTTCCTGTGAGGGTTTTGCTGGTGTGGGGGGAGGAGGAGGAGAGGAGGAGGAGGGTGTCCCAGTTGAGGAATTCACCCCGAGCCCACCGCGAACATCCCAAGGTCATCCCTAAATTTTCTGCTTGCTTTCTTCTCTTCCTTAATAAACCTCCTGTCACCAGCCCCCGGCACAAGAAACCGCAGCTCGGAGGAGCAGCTGAAGGAAATTAAAGAGCAATAAACACGGCCGAGGGGTGGAGCGGGGCCCGAAAATAAACCCAACCCAACCTCAACTGTTTGTTTATTTACCTAAGCAAAAACCCAGCAAAAACTCCTGCCCCGGAGGGTCCTCCCGGGCCGGGGAAAAAGCCCTGCGGAGAGGCTGGGGGCAGGGTCCCGGGGTAGGCAGCAGGGATGCAGCGGGGAAGCTGCGAGGGGAGAAGCTTCATTGTCCTGCCGCCTGCCAGCAGCCTTGCGAGCTGGAAATGAAGAGAGCTTGGAAAACCTTAGCAGCGGGCGTTTGAAACCTGGCTTGTGCCTTGGTTTTGGTGGGGGTTAGAGAGATTGGATTCCATTTCTTCTTTTTAAAGGGATTATTTTTTCCCCCCCACCCTTGGTATTTTAATATTAAGATGGAATTTAAGGTCATTATTTATTTTATTTTAATTTTATTTTTATTTTATTTTCATTTAAAAATTATTTAATTTTAATGTATTTAATTTAAAATTTAATTTAATTTATTTTAAATTTTTTTTCTGTTCTTTAATTTCTTTTCTTTAATTTCTTTTCTTTAATTTCTTTTCTTTAATTTATTTTATTTTCTGTAATTTCTTTTCTTTAATTTCTTTTATTTTCTTTAATTTCTTTAATTTATTTTATTGTCTATTCTTTAATTTCTTTAATTTTATTTTATTTCTTTAATTTATTTTCTTTAATTTATTATATTTTCTGTAATTTATTTTCATTTCTTTAATTTCTTTTCTTTAATTTCTTTAATTTATTTTATTTTCTATTCTTTAATTTCTTTAATTTTATTTTATTTCTTTAATTTATTTTCTTTAATTTATTTTATTTTCTGTAATTTCTTTTCTTTTCTTTAATTTCTTTTCTTTAATTTCTTTAATTTATTTTATTTTCTATTTTTCATTTCTTTAATTTTATTTTAATTCTTTAATTTATTTTCTTTAATTTATTTTCTTTAATTTCTTTAATTTATTTTTTTTATTCTTTAATTTCTTTTATTTTATTTCTTTAATTTATTTTCTTTATTTTCTTTAATTTCTTAAATTTTCTTTATTTTCATTTTTTCTTTTATTTCTTTTTTAGTTTCTTTTATTTATTTTTAAATTTTTTTTTCTTTTATTCTTTTCCTTTACCATTTTACTTTTTCTCTATTTCTTCCTTTATTGCTTTCGGTTTTCTTTTGTTTATGTGATTCCTTATTTTAGTCTTTATTTTATTTCTTCTCTTCTTTTCCTTTCTTGATTTGATCTTATTATATTTTACTATCTTATTCACCCGCTTATGTTTTACTTTATATTACTTTATTTCAGGTCTTTCATTACTCTGTTTTATTTTGCCCCTGTCACTTGAAAGACGAATTTCTAGCTGTGTGTTTATTTATTTATTTACTTACTTTTCCCTCCTGGTTGTTTAAAAGCTGCTTTTATTTCTTTTACATTATTATAATATCTATATATATTTTTTTACTTCATTCCTTTTCTTCTATTTTATTTGACGTCATTTTGTGCTATTTTCTTTTCTTTTCCTTGTTTTCTTTTCAAATTTATTTTCTTTAAATTTTATTCTTTTTCTTTTCTTTTTAAATTATTTTTCATTTTCTTTTCTTTTTCTTTTGTTCTTTTTCTTTTATTTTTTACTATTTTCCTTTTTCTTTTATTTTTTACTATTTTCCTTTTTCTTTTATTTTTTACTATTTTCCTTTTTCTTTTATTCTTTTACTTTATGTTTCTTTTATTTTAATTTTTTATTTTTATTTTTATTTAATTTTAAATTTTCGTTTATTTTTGCTTTATTATTTTATTTTCTTTTCCCCCATCACTTAAAAGATTCCTTTTTTCTTTGCTATTTCTTTCTTTCTTTCTTCCTCCTGTTTGTTTAACAGCCGATTTCCTCCACCACCACCCCTATATTATTTTTACTTATTTACTTGGTTACTTATTTCTCTCCCCCTGCTCACTTAAAATCTGATTTTTCCCCCCTATTTATATTTATTTCCTTTTTATTTCCCCCTCCTGCTTATTTAAAAGCTGATTTTCCCTTATTTATAATTTTTTCCTTTTTATTTTCCCTCATTTATCGTTTTCCTTCTTTTTTATTTCCTCCCCCTGCTTATTAAATCCTAATTTTTTCCCCTATTTATTTTCCTTTTTATTTTCCCCCATTTACCTTTTTCCTCCTTTTTTATTTCCTCTCTCTCCCTGCTTATTGATAAGCTGATTTTTTTTCTCCCCCATTTATATTTTGCCTTTCCATTTCCCCTCCCCCTGCTTATGTAAAAGCTTAACAGCAACAACAGCAATGATGATGATGATAATAATGATGACGATGATGACGATATTATTATTATTATTATTATTATTATTATTATTATTATTATTATTATTATTATTATTCCCCCTGTTTGAGCTGAATGAAACAATAATAAGCATCACCATTAATAAATTTAGTATATTTAGTATTTTTATATTAATAACACATTTCTTATGTTATTAAGTAGTTATATTAATAAATGAAATTAATAAATTTAGCATATTTAGAATTTATTATTATTATATAATTAGTATTCATAACAAATTTAGTATTTATTATACCAATAAATTATATTTATTATTATTATTATTATTATTATTATTATTATTATTATTATTATTATTATTATTATTATTATTATATTTAAATTTTATTATTATTATTGTATTCAATTTTGTTATTATTTTTATTCCCTCCTTTAAATTTGTTGATGATAATAATAACAAATGCGAATTATTAATTAGTAATAGATTATTATTATTATTATTATTATTATTATTATTATTATTATTATTATTATTATTATTATTATTATTATTATTATTATTATTATTATTATTATTATTATTATTATTATTATTATTATTATTATTATTTAGCTGTGTCTTGCAAATCCAGCCACCACCTCCCCCCAAATAAAACAACCAAACACATCAGGGCTGAGGAGGAGGAGGAGAAATGAGTTTGCAGCCGGGAGATTTCATGCCTGATTCCCAAAGAATTTGCCTCCTTCTCCTGCAGCCGTTTGAAGCTTTCCCCTACTCCAGCAGGATTTGGTTGTTTCCCCCTCGCCACCGCTCTCATTTTGGGGAGGGGGAGGCCTTAATCCAGGCTCTTCCCCTTTCATAGCACTAAATATAACCCAGCCCAGACCCAAGCCAACAACGAAAACCACCCCGAAAGCAACCAACTTCCCCTCCCTACCCCCAACCCCCTAATAAACCAAAGCCCAACCAGAATTAAATGACAAATTAATTAATAATCGACACCCACCCCCCACCCCCAAAGGTTTCCTCTTTCAGTTTGGCTGCAGAAACCCTTAGTTTCTAATAAATAAATGGATAAATAAACAAATGATTAATAAGTAATAGACCCCAAAGTGTTTGCTCCTTTGATACATTCCAGCTGCAGCCATCTTTGCTTCTAATCAATAAATAAAGCAATAACAGATTGATCAATACCAAACCCTGAAGCGTTTTTCTCTTTTAAGACATTCCAGCTGCGGAAGTCTTCACCTGTAATATATAAATTAATTAATAACAGATTAATAAAGGAATAAACCCCAAAGGGTTTTCTTTTAAACACACTTCACCTGCAGCCATCTTCCTGTCTAATCAATCAATAAATAACAGATTAATCAATACCAAACCCTGAAGCGTTTTTCTCTTTTAAGACATTCCAGCTGCAGAATTCTCCATCTGTAATATATAAATAAATTAATTAACAGCAGATTAATAAAGTAATAAACCCCAAAGTGTTTGCTTTTAGACACACTTCACCTGCAGCCATCTTCCTTTCTAATCAATCAATTAATCAACAAACAGGTTAACCAATACCAAACCCTGAAGCATTTATCTCTTTCAACACATTCCAGCTGCAGAAATCTTCACCTGTAATATATAAATTAATTAATAACAAGATTAATAAAGGAATAAAGCCCAAAGTGTTTTCTCTTTTCACCCATTTCAGCTGCAGCAATATTAATTTCTAATAGATAAATAACAGGTTAATCAATAATAAGCCCTGAAGTGTTTTCTCTTCCAGCACATTTCAGCCACAGCTATCTTAATTTCTAATAAATAAATAAATAACGGTGCTAATAAAGTAATAAACCCCCAAACGTTTTCCCTTCCACACATTTCAGCTGCAGCAATCTTCCTCTCTAATAAATCAATCAATCAATCAATCAATAACAGATTGATCAACACCAAACCCCGAAGTGTTTTCTCTTGTCACACATTTCAGCTGCAGAAGACTTCCTTTCTAATAAGTAAATTAATTACTAACAGATTAATAAAGTAATAATCCCCAAAGGGTTTTCTCTTCAACACATCCCAGCTGCAGCCATCTCCATTTCTAATAAATCAATCAATCGATAACAGGTTGATCAATCATGAACCCCGAAGCACATGTCAGCTGCAGAAATCTTCATGCCTCATATATGAATAAATTCATCGATAAATCGATAACGGATTAATCAATAATCAGCCCCAAAGTCTTTTCTCTTCTAGCACATTTCAGCTGCAGAAATCTTAATTATTGAGGCGGTATTATTACTATTACTATTACTATTACTATTACTATTACTATTACTATTACTACTACTACTACTACTACTACTACTATTATTACTATTATTATATTGTTGTTATTATTATTGCCCTGTTTGAGCTGAATGGAATTTAAAGGAGGGAATAATAATAACAATAACAATAACAATAACAATAACAATAACAATAATAATAATAATAATAATAATAATAATAGACATTTAAAGGAAATAACAATAATAACAATAACAATAACAATAATAATAATAATTCTCAGCAAATTTCAGCTGCAGAAATATTAACTTTGGAGGCTTATTATTATTATTATTATTATTATTATTATTATTATTATTATCATTATTATTATCATTATTATTATCATTATTATTATCATTATTATTATTATTATCACCTTTAAATAACAACAACTGTAATAACAACAACGATGATAATAAAGATGATAATAATAACAATAATAACACTACTGCTAATAATAATAATAACTAATATTATTAATATTATTAATATTATTCCCATGTTTGAGCTGAATGAAATTTAAAGGAGGGAATAATAATAATAATAATAATAATAATAATAATAATAATAATAATAATAATAATAATAATAATAATAATAAACATGCTTTATATTTATTATTACTATTATTATTATTAACCTTCTTCTTCTTCTTCTTCTTCTTCTTCTTCTTCTTCTTCTTCTTCTTCTTCTTCTTCTTCTTCTTATTCTTATTATTATTATTATTATTATTATTATTATTATTATTATTATTATTATTATTATTATTATTATTATTATTATTATTATTATTAAATTTCAGCTGCAGAGATCTTCATTTTTGAGGCATGTTATTACTATTATTATTCCCTCCTTTAAAGTTTATTATTATTCATTTTTTATTATTATATCTCATTTTGTTCCTAGTTTTATTCCCTCCTTTAAATAATGTTGGTGTTATTCTTGTTGTTATTATTAGTATTCCCTCCTTTAAATATTTTATTATTATTATTATTAGTAGTAGTAGTATTGTTATTCCCTCCTTTAAATAATCATAGCATTATTGTTGTTGTTGTTGTTGTTGTTGTTACTATTATTATTATTACATCGTCATTGTTATTATTGTTATCGTATATTATTATTACTATTAGTAGTAGTATTAATGCTATTACTTTATTAGTAGTTTGTTAGCATTAATTAATTTAGTATAATTGCTTATTATTATTATTATTATTATTATTATTATTATTATTATTATTATTATTATTATTATTATTATTATTATTATTATTATTATTATTATTATTATTATTATTATTATTATTATTATTATTATTCCTTCTCCTTCTCCTCCTCCTCCTCTTCCTCCTCCTCCTCCTCCTCCTCCGTTTTGGGGCTTCCCATTTCCCCTTCCCCCCTCCTTCCCCCCCGGCCTTCCTCCTGCCTGTCAGTGCCTGACAAGTTGATTATTGTTCCGAATGGCTTCTCCCATTTCCCAGTCCTCTTCAAGGCCCTGATGTGGATTGAGAGCCTGACCAGTTGCTCACTGACCCATGAGGGCTACACAATGACCCTGCTGCCCCCGCCCTGACCCCGGGACCCCCCGAAGGACTCAACCTCGCCCGAGAGGGCTTCAGATATGCAAAGCTGTGGAGCTTTATGGGCTTCGGGGAGGGCTTGGAGGAGGGGATGGAGGAGGGGGGGGATGAAGGTTGCAAAGTGGGTGAGGGTTTCCTTACAGGCACGCAGGATGTCAGGGGGCTGCAAGGGACCCATGGAGTCCAACCCCCCCCGGCCAGTTCAGGACATCAACCCCGAAGTGTTTGTTGCAAATAAATATATTTAAGGGAAAAAGGAGGTGGTTGAAAGAGTTGAGTCCTAAAGGAGTTGAGTCCTACAGGAGCCTTCTGCTGGAGGGGGATGCTCAGAGACCTTTTTGTTGTTGTTGTTTTTGTAGCCTAATTGGTGACAATAAAAAGGAGAAAAGCTGACACGGGGCTGGGGGTCTCCTCCCTGCCCGGCTCGGGAAATGTTTGCTCCCTCCCCAAAAGTTCCTCAGCTCACTCCAGTTTCCTCCTCCAGGGAGAAAATTGAGAAGCCCCCAAGGAAAAGCCCTCCTCGGGGTCAGCTTCTTTTCCTTTCCCCTCTCTCTGAGCATCCCTTGGGAGGAGAGGGTCAGGGCACCTCCAAAATGGGGAAGCTTCTTCCCTTTTCCCTCTCTCCAGGCATCCCTTGGGAGGAGAGGGTCAGGGCACCTCCAAAATGGGGAAGCTTCTTCCCCTTTCCCTCTCTCCAGGCATCCCTTGGGAGGAGAGGGTCAGGGCACCTCCAAAATGGGGAAGCTTCTTCCCCTTTCCCTCTCTCCAGGCATCCCTTGGGAGGAGGGGGTCAGGGCACCTCCAAAATGGGGAAGCTTCTTCCCCTTTCCCTCTCTCCAGGCATCCCTTGGGAGGAAGGGGTCAGGGCACCTCCAAAATGGGGAAGCTTCTTCCCTTTTCCCTCTCTCCAGGCATCCCTTGGGAGGAAGGGGTCAGGGCACCTCCAAAATGGGGAAGCTTCTTCCCCTTTCCCTCTCTCTGAGCATCCCTTGGGAGGAGAGGGTCAGTGCACCTCCAAAATGGGGAAGCTTCTTCCCTTTTCCCTCTCTCTGAGCATCCCTTGGGAGGAGGGGGTCAGGGCCACCTCCAAAACAGGTACCCAGGTTTGGTGCTGATGAGATGGGAGGCAGCAAGGCCTTGAAAGATGCAGCCAGCAGGGATGGGTGAAACCAGAGGCAGCCTTTGGCTGGACTCAATGAGGTCTTTTCCAAGCCAAACTATTCTACCAACTCCATGATTTGTCCTTTCCCCCCCCAACAACTGAGGAAATAAAGGGGGGGGGAAAGCATCTTCCCCATCCGCCCCTGCCCCCCAGCTCCTCCCCTGAGGTTCTGGGCAGGGTTTGTGGGTGAGGGAACAACGATTTGGGAGAGGTGAGAGGTGGGATGTGAGCCCCAGAGCGTCTGGGGGTTGGTTCCGTCTGAGAAAGTCAAGGGATCTGCTCCCCTCCCCCACTCTAAACACCCCCAGCCCCTAAGCACCCCCAGCCCCCCCCACCCCCTTCCCCAAGCCCCTCCTTACAGTTGTTTAAATGCTTCCCCACACAACTGCAGGGAGAAGGGAGAGCTCATTTTTTATCCTAATGGATGGATCCCCCAGGACAAGCCTTTGAAGCCAGCTCCTGGCAGCAGTGGGAGATGCCCCTCAGCATCTGGCTTGGGTGGGGGCAGAAAGCAAAGAGCAACCTGCTCCCGGCTGAGGAACCCCTGGGGGTGGCTTTGGGTTTCACCGCGGGGGGGGGTGGGGGGGAAACAAAGCAAACAAAACCATCCCCAAACACTCCACCAGCAGCAGCGAAGTTGTTCTGCCCCTGCCCCCCCTCCCAGAACATCTGGGTTGTAAAGCTTGCTGGCACCAGCAGAGATCAGCATGAAACCTCCTGCAGGCCAAGCAGCTCACCAGGCTTGCCTCAGGGGTTGAGCAGGGGTTGGGTAGGGTTGCAGCAAGAATGCACCAAGGTATCAGCAGGGTTGCACCAAGGTTTCACCTGAATTTCACCAGAGTTGCACCAAGGTTTCACCAAGGTTGCGGCAGGATTGCACCAGGGTTGCACCAGGGTTTCACCAGGGTTGCACCAGGGTTTCACCAAGGTTTCTCTAGGGTTGCACCAAGGTTTCTCTAGGGTTGCACCAGGGTTGCACCAAGGTTTCACCAAGGTTGCATCAGGATTGCACCAGGGTTGCATCAGGGTTTCACCAGGGTTGCACCAGGGTTGCACCAGGGTTTCTCTAGGGTTGCACCAAGGTTTCTCTAGGGTTGCACCAGGGTTGCAGCAGGGTTTCACCAGGGTTGCAGCAGGGTTGCACCAGGGTTGCACCAGGGTTTCACCAAGGATGCACCAGGATTTCACTGGGGTTGCACCAAGGTTTCACCAAGGTTGCAGCAGGATTTCACCAGGGTTGCACCAAGGTTTCACCTGAATTTCACCAGAGTTGCACCAAGGTTGCAGCAGGATTGCACCTGAATTTCACCAGGGTTGCACCAGGGTTTCACCAGGGCTGCACCTGAATTTCCCCAAGGTTGCACCAGGGCTGCACCAGGCTGTCAGCAGGATTCTGCCAGGGCTGCAGCTGGGATTGCCCCAGGGCTGCAGCTGGGATTGCCCCGGGGCTGCAGCTGGGATTGCCCCGGGGCTGCAGCTGGGATTGCCCCGGGGCTGCAGCTGGGATTGCCCCGGGGCTGCAGCTGGGATTGCCCCGGGGCTGCAGCTGGGCTGCAGCAGGGTTTAGCCAAAGTTTCACCAGAGTGAAATAAAAATGAAAACGAAACAGGAAAGAGCTTGGAAGGACCAGCAAAGAATGAAACTCAAAATAAATGATAATAAACCAAACCAAACCAAAAGGAAACCGAAGCAGAGTTGCCCCTTGGCTCTCCCGTCCCGGGACGGGGCTGCCCCTGCTCCCACCGGGGCTGGTAGCAAGGAGGGCGGATGGAGGGAGGCACGGATGAAGGGATGGAGGCATGGAAGGAGGGAGAGACAGGAGAATATCCGAGCAACAATTCAGTCTCCCGGGTCTGAACCCCATTTCTGACAGCTTTCACCCCCCCAGGGAGAGCCGACCCCAGCCATGACCTCTCCACACTTCCCTGCCCCCTCTGCTCAGAGCCTGCCCCGGGGCTAGTCCCGGTCCTCGCCCCTGCTCCGGGGATGCGGCCGGAGGCTGAAGGGTTTCAGGGGTGCTGGGGCTCAGTCCCCCCTCCAAAGGCAGCCGCGGTGGGCAAGGACGAGCTGCGGGCGCCCTCCGGAGGTCTCCCACCGCCAGCTTGGCCACAGGGCAAGGCGTTTGGGGGGAAAAAGGGCATTTTTAGGCTTTGCCCAGCAGAGGTCCCCGGCTGCCTTCCCACCAACAGCCGGGCGGCTCCCCAGCACCCCCGACCGGTCCCATACCCTGCACCCATCCGGCAACACCGTGATGCCCCCCAACCCACACCCCCCCCGCCCGGGGCATCTCCTCAGCCCCATCCCCCTCCCCCCAGCAAGCAGCAGAGAGAAAATTCCTTTTCCTGGCAGGTTTCAGGCAGGGATCATAGGATCCTAGAATGGTTTGGGTGGGAAGGGACCTTCAAGATCAGCCAGTTCCAACCCCCCACTCTGGGACACCTCCCACCAGCCCAGGATGCTCAAGGCCTCATCCAGCCTGGGCTGAAACACCTTCAGGGATGAAGCATCCAACCTGTTCCAGAGTCTCACCACCCTCTCCCTAAAGAGGGCTTTTTTCCACCCCAATATCCAGTCTAAATCTCCCCTCTTCCATCTTTTTAGCTCCTTGGGAGGTTATCTGACTCAAGCAGGGGGTTGAAATTCAGGGCAGGGACCTGGAAACGACCCCCCCTGGGTTGGGTAGATGTGGTTAAAGCCATGCAGGGGCAAACAAAGCCACCCCCCACCAGCCCAATTCCCAGCCAAGAGAGGGGGAAAAAGAGATTCATGGAATGGTTTGGATTGGATTGGATTGGATTGGATTGGAAGGGACCTTCAAGATCATCCAATTCCAACCCCCCTGCCATGGGCAGGGACTCCTCCCAACCAGCCCAGGTTGCTCAAGGCCCAATTAAAACCTGCTGACACTTAGCAGCTCATCATTCACCCAACTTTCCTCCCAGAGCAGCCCAGGCTCTGCAAAACCCAGTCTCAATTTCAGGCCCTTCTCACTATTTTTGGCATCCCACTGTCAGGGAGCCAAAAGGGAGCAAAGGAAAGAGAGGGAGAGAGGGAGACAGAGGAGAGAGCAAGAGAGGGTTTGGCTATATTAGGAAATTACTCTAAATATACCAAAGTGTTTGTGCAAGAGCCTCTGGTGGCAGCCCCACGACTGCTTCACACCCAGCTCATGGCAGCTGCTTCTCATTCAGCAATGAGAGCAGCTTGAATGGGAGTGGGAGAGCTTCATTAAGGCTGGGCCTGGGCTGGGTGCAGCCTCAGGAGGTTGTCCACCTGCGAGATCCATCAGCACCACTCAGCAGCGTTCCCCGCTCCAGACCTGCTCCCAGGCTCCCTGCCACGGCTTTGCCCTCAGAGGGGTTTGCAGCCTCGTGGGGTGCCAGGTTGGGAGGGAGCCCAAGGATCATCTGGGCCAATCTGGATGGTTTTAAGGGATTGAAGAGTGAGCAGAGGGCTGGAGCAGCTCTCCTGTGAGGGACAGGCTGGGAGACTTGGGGCTGCTCAGCCTGGAGAAGAGAAGGCTGCAGGGAGACCTCAGAGCAGCCTTCTAGTACCTGAAAGGGCTTCAGGAGAGCTGGGGAGGGACTTTGGATAAGGGCTGGGAGTGCCAGGACAATGGCTTTGAGCTGGGAGAGGAGAGATTGAAAGAGGAGATGAGGAAGAAATTCTTCCCAGTGAGGGTGGGGAGAGCCTGGCACAGGTTGCCCAGGGGAGGCTGTGGCTGTCCCCTGCCTGGAGGTGTTCAAGACCAGGCTGGATGAGGCCTGGAGCTGGAGGGAGGTGCCCCTGCCCAGCTGGAACTGGATGATCTTTAAGCTCCCTTCCAACCCAACCCATTCCATGTTTATTCCCATTGCTGGGTGTCTCAAGGTCAGAAATCCTTCATCATCAAGGCAGAGAGAGAGATGTGAATCATGGCTCAAGTGATTTATTCCAGCTATTACTCACGAGTTAAGCTGAACCCTTCAGGCTGATTTGGAGCTCTCAGCCTTGATTTGGATCCCTCAGCTGTGGCTGGGAGGCAGAGAAGTGGTGCCAGGGACCTTACATGCTCAGAGGTGTCAGCATTTGGCCACCTCCTCTTTCCCTGAGGGGCCAGCCATGAGTCACCCACCAGTGACTGAGTAACAGGTTATAACCTCAGCATTTGTGATGAGTAATAAAGGGCTGCAGGAAGGTCTAAGCCATGCTGTTAGTCACTGAATAGGCAGAGGGTCAAAAGGATCATCCTGGCAGCAAGGCAGGGTGGCAGAGTCAGTGAGAAAGCCACCAGCAGCCATCAGGGATGGAACCAGCTCCTTCCCCTGACGAAGAATTAGGACACTCAGAGTCAAGAGGCAACCTCAGAACTGGCCCTAAGGTGCCCCAAGAGCTGTGACAAAGGGCTGAGGGTTGGCTTGTGGTTTCATTTCAGTCCTTGCAGCCCTTCCTGTGAAGCAGAGCCTCTCCCCAGCTGCTGAAGGAGTGAAGTTCAGCCTGCAGCTGTCCCAGGCTCCCTCAACCTGCAGCCACTCTGTGCCACACCAGGCACCCACTGCTTCCCACCACCACCACCCGGTGCCACCAGCGCTGTGGGGCTTTCCAGGAGGCACTCAGAGGGTTGTGGTTTGGAGTGAGGAGAGGTCTCTGCCCCCTGCTGCCCACACTGCTGGGGATCAGCCCAGGACATGGCTGGGGCAGGGCTTTTCACACACCCTCCCACTCCCAGCACCCCCAAGTCCTTCTCTGCAGGGCTGCTCTCAGTGGACAGGTGATGGGAAGATGTGGATGGAGGAAAGGGGGGGACAAGAAGGGAGGGATGGAGGAAAGGAGGGAAAAGAAGGGAGGATGGAGGAAGGGGGGGACAAGAAGGGAGGGATAAAGGGAGAGATGCAGGCGGGGATGGATGGATGGATGGATGGATGAAGGGAGGGATGAAGGAAAGGAAGGATAAGAAGGGATGGATAAAGGGAGGGATAAAGGAAAGAAAGGATAAGAAGGGATTGATAAAGGGATGGATAAAGGGAGGGATGAAGAAAAGGAGAGACAAGAAGGGATGGATAAAGGGAGGGATGAAGGAAAGAAGGGATAAGCAGGGATGGATAAAGGGAGGGATGAAGGAAAGGAGGGATAAGAAGGGATGGATAAAGGGAGGGATGAAGGAAAGGAGGGATAAGAAGGGATGGATAAAGGGAGAGATGAAGGAAAGGAGGGACAAGAAGGGATGGATAAAGGGAAGGATGCAGGCAGGGGTGCAGAGCCAGCCGTGCCCCAGGCAGGTTCATCCCCTCTGCTGTCTGTGGGGTGTGCGAGGGGCCCTGGGCTGCTCTCGCCCCCCACTTCCTGCCCAGCCCGGGCTCCGCAGGCGCTGAGCAGGGGGCAGGATGTTGTTGCCTGAACCTCAGCGCTGCAGCTCACAACCAGAAAAGCCACCGATCGTTTCCTGTCAATAGTCACGGGCGGGGGCGGGGGGGAGAGGTTCTCAGCCTCAGCGGCTCCCAGCCCCACAGACCTGGGCTTAGCTCAGGCTGGCTCACTGGAGCTGGCCACCAGACCCTGGGCAGCTCCATTCCCCAGCCCAAAATTCCACACTGACGATCCCTCCAGCCCTCAAGCCCCCCAGCACACCCCCTGGGCTGGTTGGTAAAGATTCTTTTGGGGCTGTTTTATGGAGTGAGGGAGAAATTGGGGTGGGAGCTGCCACCCCCTGCCCAGCCCTGGGTGCTCCCCAGGGCAAAGCAAAAGGTGCAGCAGCAGCAGCAGAAGAGCTTTGGGCAGCTCCAGGCCTGAGTGATGTTTTCTGCAGAGTTCTGGAGTGGATTCTTTTTTTCCAGGCTGGAATTCTGGAGTGGGTTCTTCTTCTTCTTTTTTTTTTCCAGGCTGGAAAGCAGCTTGAAAAGTTATTATATAGCTATGGGGAGCAGCATATGGAGAGGTGAGCTGGGAGGGAGGGAGGCAGGAGAGAGAGCCTGACCCTGGGCTGTGGTCAGGTTGGCAGTGGGGTGGTGAGGGGTAGTGGTACACACACACACACACACCCCCAGCTGCCCCACACCTTGCTGTGCCGTGGGGATCTGCCTACCTCAGGAGGTTTTTCGACCCCTGGGGAGAGATCTGCAGCCTGGAACAGCAACCACTTGGCCTTGTGCAGCCTCCTGCAGGGTTTGCTACCTTGGGGCTTTCACCTCGGGTTTCCTGTCTCAGAGGCAGCTTCCGATCGCAGCAGCCGAGGGCTGGAGACACAGCCAGCAGGCTCTGAGCTGGTGCAAGGCTCCACCAGCACCTCAGAAGGGAGCATTTCATTGAACTGCTCCGCAAAGCCATTAAAGGAGGGCAAGTGGTGGCTCTAAGGTGAAGCTGCAGTTACTGCCCCCTGGGGTTTTGTTGAAAGGTGCTTAAAAAGGCAGGAATGTGAGGAAAAAGCCCTGAGGCACGAAGGGAAGCAGGTGCCTGAGCCCCCCTCCAAAGAGAGCTGTTTGTGATTATCAATCCTCCCTTTCACAGCAGGGCCCTGGGCTGAAGGGCTCAGGACCTGGGCTGTTGAAGTACCTAACCTGGGGAGGTGGATGTGGGGCAGGCTGTGGATGTAGTCTACCTGGACTGCAGCAAGGCCTTTGACACCATCCCCCACAGCAAACTGCTGGCTAAGCTGTGAGCCCCTGGCTTGGGCAGCAGCTCTCTGAGCTGGGTGAGGAACTGGCTGGAGGCTGAGAGTGGTGGTGAATGGTGCCACAGCCAGCTGGCAGCCAGGCACCAGTGGCGTGCCCCAGGGATCAGTGCTGGGCCCCAGCCTCTTTAACATCTTCATTGATGATCTGGATGAGGGGATGGAGTCAGTCATCAGCAAGTTTGCAGATGACACCAAGCTGGGAGCAGAGGTTGGTCAGTTAGAGGGCAGAAGGGCTCTGCAGAGGGACCTCAACCAACTGGACAGATGGGCAGAGGCCAACAGGATGGCATTCAACAAGTCCCAGTGCCAGGGGCTGCACTTTGGCCACAGCAACCCCAGGCAGAGCTACAGGCTGGGGTCAGAGTGGCTGAGAGCTGCCAAACAGAGAGGGAGCTGGGGGTGCTGATTGACAGCTGCCTGAACATGAGCCAGCAGTGTGCCCAGGTGGCCAAGAAGGCCAAGGGCATCCTGGCCTGCATTAGGAATAGTGTGGCCAGCAGGAGCAGGGAGGTCATTGTGCCCCTGGACTCTGCATTGGTTAGGGCACACCTTGAGTCCTGTGTCCAGTTCTGGGCCCTTCAGTTTAAGAAGGACATTGAGAGACTTGAAGGTGTCCAGAGAAGGGCAACAAGGCTGGGGAGGGGTCTGGAGCACAGCCCTGGGAGGGGAGGCTGAGGGAGCTGGGGTTGCTTAGCCTGCAGAAGAGGAGGCTCAGGGGAGACCTCATTGCTCTCTCCAGCTCCCTGAAGGGAGGTTGTAGCCAGGTGGGGGTTGGTCTCTTCTTCCAGGCAACCAGCACCAGAACAAGAGGACACAGTCTCAAGCTGTGCCAGGGGAAGTTTAGGCTGGAGGTGAGGAGAAAGTTCTTCACCGAGCGAGTCGTTCGTCACTGGGATGTGCTGCCCAGGGAGGTGGTGGAGTCCCCATCCCTGGAGGTGCTCAAGAGGGGCTTGGATGTGGCACTTGGTGCCATGGTCTGGTCATGAGGTCTGTGGTGACAGGTTGGACTTGATGATCTTTGAGGTCTCTTCCAACCTTAGTGATACTGTGATACCCACAGCCAGTCCCAGACCCTCCTCCTCCTCCTCAGGAGGGTCTCAGCGCTCTCAGAAGCCTCAACCCTGCTCCAGGTGCACCCAGCAGAGGTTTGGGAGCAGCTCCAGAGCTGGGCTGGGGACTTTTCTTTCCAAGCCAGAGCCTCTGTTTAGGCTCCTGAGGATGAACTTTGAAGCCCAAGTCAAGGCTCCTTTAAGACCCTCTGGGTTTCTTGGCCTCAGAGCCCCTCACTCATTGCCTCTGGTAATTGCTGTGTACTTTCAGTGCCTGCTGTAAACAACAGCAAGCATCAAATAATAATAGCAATAATAATATGGCACTAATAAGTCCTTGGCTCTGCCTCCCTGTGGGGAATGAGCCTAATTGGTCTCTCGAAGTGCCTTCCAAAGAGATGTTTGTGTGCTGTGATGACTCCCCCAACAGGTTCTCGAGGCTGGACTTGGCTTGGGGATGCTCTTGAGCTACCCAGAGGCTGTGGCCTGCAGGAAGAGCTGAAGCAGCAGCTGAACCCCTCCAAAAACAACCCCCCCCCGAGCAATCCCAGTGCCCCCCCCTCCCACCCCAGTGGCAGAGGACAGCGTGGGGCAGGGGGTTGGAAAGCCACCAGGCATAGGGGAGTGTGGGAGTCTCAGCTTTTTGGGTGGGGAGAGCCTGATTCTGACCACCCCTTCTGAACCTTTCTGCTCAGAGAAGCACAAAAGCAGCTCCAGCCCCAAATTTGGCAGCTTCCTGTCCAATGCTCTCTCACATGAACCGGTGGTGCTGCTTGGCAGGCATCAGAACCACCAAGATGAGCACCATCCAGGGTCTTGTTTGACTTAGAACTGCAAGAGGGAATTAAAGAAACCCCAAACCACCAGACAAGAAGATATTTCAGTTGCTATTTATTTCTTCCCACCCCCCCCCCCCCTCCTCCCCTCCTCAGTCATTAATGGCACAGTTCCCTCTCCAAGCTGTCAATGACATCATTGTTTCCTTTCAGAGTCCTTAATGACATTGTTTAATGCCTAATAAATTGTGTCTCTCTGGTCCCTGTGCAGGCAGACAGCCCCCAAAAGTCTTTTGCAGTAGGGAGCTGGGCAGGCAGAGAGGAAAAATGAGGCACAAAGGGAGGAAGTGACTTGTCCAGGGCCAGAAAGTCACTGATGAAGCAGAGCTGGGGGCTGGGGGTGGTTGGCTCTTGGCTTTCTTGACCTTCTGGATCACCCTGTGGGTGTTTGGACATTAGAAAGGCAGCCTTCAGCCCATGGGATCAATCATTTGGGTTGGGAGAGAGCTTTAAGATCTTCAAGTCCAGCCACTGAGCCCAGCACTGCCAGGTCACCACTAAAGCATGGCCCTCAGCACCACGTCTCCATGGCTTTGAAAGCCTCCCAAGGATGCTGGGGGGGGGTCTCCTGTGAAGTGGGAATGTCTCCCAGCGACACAGGCTGTGAAATGAGGTTGGAGGATCCCAGGGGTGTCCCCAGCTCGGTGCCAGGGGACGTGGATCTGGTGGAGAGGGTCCAGAGGAGACCACAAAGGGCTGGAGCAGCTCTCCTGAGAGGACAGGGAGTTGAGGGCTGTTCAGCCTGGAGAAGAGAAGGCTCCAGGGAGAGCTCAGAGCAGCCTTCCAGTACCTGAAGGGGCTGCAGGGGAGCTGGGGAGGGACTCTGGACAAGGGCTGGGAGGGACAGGATGAGGGACAATAGCTTTGAGCTGGGAGAGGGGAGACTGAGAGTGGAGATGAAGAAGAAATTCTTGGCAGTGAGGCTGGGGAGAGCCTGGCACAGGTTGCCCAGGGGAGGCTGTGGCTGCCTCCTGCCTGGAGGTGTTCAGGACCAGGCTGGATGAGGCCTTGAGCAGCCTGGGCTGGTGGGAACATCCACAGCCTCCCTGGGCAACCTGTGCCAGGCTCTCCTCACCCTCCCTGCCAAGAACTTCTTCCTCACCTCCAGTCCCAATCTGCCCTCTCCCAGCTTCATTCCATTCCCCTCAATGACTCTGAGCATCCTGCTGTGGTGTGAGGTGTCCCTGCCCATGGCAGGGGGAGGTTGGAACTGGCTGATCCTTGAGGTCCCTTCCAACCCTGACCGTGGTGTGATTCTGACACAGGTTAGTGAGAACTCCTGCAGAGGAAGGTCTGCAGTCAGGGCTGAGAGACACCAGCAGGGTGGTTCCCACGAGTCACAGGGCCATGAAGGCTGCAAAAAGGCCTCTAAGATCATCCAGCCCACCCATCAGCCCACTCCACCACGTCCCCAGCTGCCACATCTGGACACCTTTTGAAGCCCTCCAGCGCTGGGGACTCCACCACCTCCCTGTTCCAGCCGGTGCCTGCCCCTTTAAATTCCCCCTGCTTGCTACCTGGGGCCAGGCTTTGAAAGCACTGCGGGCGAAAACAACAACTGGACAACCAATTTCCTCTCCCCGGGGGCTCCCTTTTCACAGCTGGAACTTTCTCCCCACTCCTCGTTTTGGGTTGGTTGGCTTGTTTGTTGTCGGGGGTTTTTTTTCCTCCCCCCTCCTTCCCCCTCGGGAAACTCTTTGCCCTTTCTGCTCTGGCTTGGCCCTTTCCTCTCCCCCTCTTCCCCCTCCCCAGGGCATTAGCTATGTAAATCGGAGTTGAACCCCCCTGGAGGCAAGCTTGCAGTTCAAGTCCAAGTGGCTGCTCACTTCCATGGCCAAGGGGGACTCCAAAGACCATCGAGGGGGGTGGGCAGAAGGTGTTGAGCATTTTGCTCCCTTTGCCCAAGACAATGTCAAGCCACAAGGTTCTCCTTCAGGTTACAAAGGCAAGCAGCCAGATTCATACCCCCCCTCCTCCCTGCTCTCCCCCCCCCCCCCCCCCCCCCCTTTTTGTTCCTTTTAGCTTTGAAACGAGTTCATAACACGGCAGATAAAAGGGTGGGGGGGGGAGAGAGAGAAGGAGAGGAAGAGGGGGAATAAACCCTCCCAGCAAAGTGAGCTAAGGCTGAGTGAGTCCCCAGCAATGTGCTGAGCGCATTGTCCACCCCTGTGACTCTCAAAGGGATGTCATAAAAGGAGGACAGCAGCCCAGCAGGCAGCTTCTCGGGGAGCTGTCTGCCTTCCTTCCAGCCCCCTTGATGTGAGGCTTCAACAGGTGCAGGATAAAGGATGCTTAAGCTGGTGGGTGGGGGGAGGGGGGATTAATGGGGCTGCTGGGCTGGGGGTTTCCTGGCTGCTCTCTGCTGAGGAGCAGGGGTCGTAAAGGAGCTGTGAGGGCTGCTGAGCTTCCAGAAGGCTTCACCTGGGGCAAGGGAAACACCGGAGGGCTGCCAGGTCAGGACAAGGGGTGGGTGGTGGTGGTTGGTTTAGGTCTTCTTTAGGCTGTTGGGAATGAAGAAGAGCTGCCACAGAGTCGCTGCTGTGATGTCCTTGCAGGAGAAGAGACAGAGACACAGAGGTCTAAGTGGAATGGTTTAGGCTGGGGGAGACCTTGAGACCAGTACCTGAAGGGAGCTGCAGGAGACCCTGAGGGAGGGAGAGGGGAGGCAGGTGGTGGTAGGGGGAGGGCCAACGGCTTGAAACTGGAGCAGGGGAGATTCGGATTGGATTATTAGGACGAACTTCTTCACTCTGAGACCCTGGAACAGGCTGCCCAGGGGCAGATGTGAAGGCTCCAAGCATGGAAGAGTTTCAGCCCAGCCTGGAGGAGGCTTTGGGCAACCTGATCCCGGCCCACGGGTTGGAACCGGATGGTCTCGGAGGTCCTTTCCCAACCGACCCTGCTCGACGACGCTTCTCTGCTGTCTTCCCCTCCTCCCCCTCCTCCTCCTCCTCCTCCTCTCAGCGATAACACAACAGGTGCCAAGGGGTTAAAAGCACCTCCCGAAGCCACCCGGGCAGAGCGGGACAGGCGGTGGCGCTCTCGGAGCCGCGGATCCGTCCTTGGAGCCGCGGGGATAATGGGATTCGCAGGAGGGTCGCAGGCTCATCCCTCTGCCAGCGATCCATGGTGACCGCTCCGGGCACGCATCCAGCGGTTTGCACACGCGGGTGCGCAGCCGGATTCCTGCCCTGTGTGCCCGGGGAGGGGGGGGGGGGTCGGAAAAGAGGAGTAAAGGGAGGTAGAAAGGGGGAGGGGAAACAACAACAACAAAACCAAACCTAACCATAAAGACGCAGAATAAAGCGGCAGGAGGTGTGGGAGGGGGTTAAGCCCCCCCTCCGCCTCCCGAAATACAACCAACCCCCCCCCCCCCCCGAGCGAAAGGCGTCCTTCATCATCATCATCATCATCATCATCTTCGCAGGCGCATCAAAACGCGCCCGACCCGCCCGGGCTGCCAGCCCTGAACCGCAAATTTTACCGGAGCGTGCGGGCGGCGCAGCCATGATTGCACAGCCTGGGGATGGGGGGGGGGGGGCAGCATTGTACAGGCTGGGGGGGGGGGACACACGACACTGAAGGGGTGTCTGGGGAGTTATATAGGCTGAGGGGAGGATGTGCAGGTTTAGGGGGGATTGTATAGGCTGGGGAGGGGGCGGCTGAGGGGGGTGCCTGGGGGGGTGTTATATAGGCTGGGAGGGGGGGATGTACAGGTTTCGGGGGGATTGTATAGGTGGGAGGGGGCTGAGGGGGTGCCTGAGGGTTATATAGGCTGGGGGGGGGTGTACAGGTTTAGGGGGGGGTTGTATAGGCTGGGTGGGGGCAGCTAAGAGGGTGCCTGAGGGTTCATATAAGCTGGGGGGGGGTACAGGTTTAGGGGGGACTTGTATGGGCGGGGGGGGGATGTACAGGTTTGGGGGGGTTATAGGGGTTGGGGAGGTGTTGTACAGGCTGGGGGGGTGTAGAGGTTGGGGGGGTATACAGGCTGAGAGGATTATACAGGCTGGGGGCGTGGGAAATGTACAGGTTTGGGGGGGTTGTATAGGCTGGGGAGGGTGTACAGGTTGGGGGGGTTATACAGGTTGGGGGAGGTGGAAAATGTACAGATTGGGGGGGGTCGTATAGGCTGGGGGGGGGGTTGTAGAGGTTGGAGGGGTTGTAGAGGTTGGGGGGGGTTGCACAGGTTAGGGGAGGTGGGAAATGTACAGGTTGGGGGGGATCGTATAGGCTGGGGGGGGGTCATGCAGGCTTGGGGGGGGGGTGTACAGGCTGGGGGGTGTACGTCCCTCTGTCCCCGCGTCCGTGCGTGGGCACGGGGCGGGGGCTCATTGCCCTCCCCGCTCCCAGTGTCATATCCGTGTCCCGTCCTCCCCCCTCCCACCCCCGGCCCCCGTTTTCGTTTTTCACCCCTCCCCGGTCTCCGCCCGGAGCTGAGGGGGGGGGGCGCGTCGGACACCCCCTTGGTTGTGTGTGAAAGGCTGGGGGGGTGAGGGGGCAAGGGAGGAGGAGGAGAGGGAGGAGGAGAAGAGGGAGAAGGAGGAGGGAGGGAGAACGAGAGGAGGGGGAGAGAGGACGAGAGGAGGGGAGGAGAAGAGAAGGGGGAGGGAGGGAAGAGGAGGAGGAGGAGGGAGGGAGAAGGAGGAGGAGTGTGTGCGTAGAAGCGGGGGGCGGGGGGGTGGGGAGGGGAGGGGGGGGGGAAGGAAACCCTCATGGAAGTATGAAGGAGATGGTGGGAGGCTGCTGTGTCTGTTCTGATGAGCGGGGCTGGGCGGAGAACCCTCTGGTGTACTGCGACGGGCACGGCTGCAATGTGGCGGTGCACCAAGGTAAGCCCCCTTCGACCCCCTCCCCACCCCCCCCAGGCATGGCCCCCCCCACAAACCCCCTCCCAAAACACCTCGCACACCCTCCCCTCCGGTCCAGAACGGGCACCGCCGGGCCCGGTTGCTTTTCCTCCGCCGCTGTTTTTGCTGCCGCCGCCGTCGCCGCCTCCTCCTCCTCCTCCTCCCGTCCGTCCCCCCCCCCGCCCCGTCCTCCTCCTCCTCCTCCTCTCCGCCGCCGCCACCATCAGTACCGGGGGGGGGGGGGGGGGTGGGGGGGTATGTGAGGGTGTATGGGGGTGGGTGGGCGGTGGGAGATGGGGAGGGAGGGGGGGTGGGGGGCTTTGTTTTATTCCTATTGTTCAAAATAACGGTGTCGCCGCCGGCCTGCCTCGGTGGAGGAGTTATGGGGGGGGCGGGGGGGGGAAGGAACGGAGCGGTGTACCGGGGGGGTGAGCGGAGTTTGCCATCGCGGGGAAGGGGGAAATGAACCTCCCGGGGGTCGTTCCCGGCAGTTCGCTTCCTTTTTTTTTGGAGGGGGGGAGAACTGGTGGGGGGAACTGGGGGGGGTCGTAACGGTGATGGAGCTCCGTGTCCG
The DNA here is from genome assembly GCF_014839835.1 of Dryobates pubescens. NCBI lineage: Eukaryota > Metazoa > Chordata > Aves > Piciformes > Picidae > Dryobates > Dryobates pubescens. The sequence goes on along the minus strand of NC_071647.1, from coordinate 1,469,473 downwards.
TACACCCCCAGCCCCCCACCCCCCCCCCCACCCCAGGCCCTGTAGCTGCCCCTCCCGCGGGGGTCGGTGCCCTCCCTTCGGTTCATACCGGGTAACCCCCTCTGCCCCACCTCCCCCACCCCCCCTCAAAACCAGGGGAGGGGGGCTTGGAGCTGTCTCCTCTAAGGATAAGGAGGAAGGCAGCTCCCCCCTCTCCTCCTCATCCTCCTCCCCGAGCGCTGGGTGATTTGCATTTTAAATGACTTGGAGCACCCCGGGACCGGGGCGGGGGGGGGGGGGGGGGGGGGGAGGAGGAGGGCGGGGGGCGGCACCGGAAAGTTTGTCCTCAGGTCCTCCCCTCCCTCGCCCCCGCCCCGTCCCCAACCAGCACAAACACAACGAAATCTGTTGGGTGTTTATGAGCCGTTTGTGTTGGGTTCGGGTGGCAGCAGAAAGTCAGGGAGCTGCCCCCGGGTTGGTTTGTCGTGAAGAGCAGGAAGGGCTCCTGGGCTCATCTGGCATCTCTGCTTTCCCATCTATTATTATCCCATCCATCCAGCAGCTCGTCTCCAGCCCCTTCCTGCCTCTGATCTCTCCCTCGGTGTCTTGCTGCACGCTCCTGGCTCCCCAGATGCCAGCCTGGTGTCCTGCCCCGGGGTGGGTGGTGGGTTCTGAGGGCTGGAGGTTGGGCTCTGGGGGTTTCTGCCTGGGTTTGGAGCGTTCCCCACTCGTTGTGGCTTCAGCCAGAAGTCCCCAAGGAGGTGGCTGGAGAGTTAAAGTGAGGAAGTGAAGCTCACAAGGGGTTGCTCATCCAGCTGGAGAGGTGATGCTTGGGTGTCAGAATGGGAGGGACCTCTAGAGAGCATCAAGTGCAGCCTGCCAGAGCAGGATCACCCAGGGCAGGTCACCCAGGGACACATCCAGAGGGGCCTTGAAAGCCTCCAGAGAAGGAGAATCCACAACCTACCTCTCCAGCACCCTCCCACCAAAGAAGTTTCTCCTCATGTGGAGATGGAACCTCCAGGCTTGCAGCTCTTGTCCCTTCTCCTGTTACTGGGCACCCCCCAAAAGAGGATGGCAGCTTCATCCTGGTACCTACCCCTCAATTACTGATGGTCATTAATGATGTTACAGGCATTGGTGATGCCCTCTGTCATCAGGCAGCATCTCCAGGATGCCTCTGAGTGACCCAGCAGGATGAGGCTTAATTTCCAGCAACACTTCTGCTTTAATTTGGAGCACCTTAGCCTTCCATTCTTCCCCTTAGCCACCAAACCCTGTGCCAGAGAGAGATTTCTGCACTGCTTGCTGCTTTGGAGGGAGATAAAGGGCACTGGCATCCTTCTGCCCACTGCCAAGGCTTTGGTTGGCTGGCAGGAAGGGTCTGGAGCTGGGGCAGAAAGGGTCAGGAGCTGGGGCAGGAAGAGGCTGGGGCAGGGGGAGGAAGGGTTTGGAGCTGGGGCAGGGGGAGGAAGGGTTTGGAGCTGGGGCAGGAGGAGGAAGGGTTTGGAGCTGGGGCAGGGGGAGGAAGGGTTTGGAGCTGGGGCAGGGGGAGGAAGGGTTTGGAGCTGGGGCAGGGGGAGGAAAGGTTTGGAGCTGGGGCAGGAGGAGGAAAGGTTTGGAGCTGGGGCAGGGGGAGGAAAGGTTTGGAGCTGGGGCAGGGGGAGGAAGGGTTTGGAGCTGGGGCAGGGGGAGGAAGGGTTTGGAGCTGGGGCAGGGGGAGGAAGGGTTTGGAGCTGGGGCAGGGGGAGGAAGGGTTTGGAGCTGGGGCAGGGGGAGGAAGGGTTTGGAGCTGGGGCAGGGGAGGAAGGGTTTGGAGCTGGGGCAGGGGGAGGAAAGGTTTGGAGCTGGGGCAGGGGGAGGAAAGGTTTGGAGCTGGGGCAGGGGGAGGAAGGGTTTGGAGCTGGGGCAGGGGGAGGAAGGGTTTGGAGCTGGGGCAGGGGGAGGAAGGGTTTGGAGCTGGGGCAGGGGGAGGAAAGGTTTGGAGCTGGGGCAGGAGGAGGAAGGGTTTGGAGCTGGGGCAGGGGGAGGAAGGGTTTGGAGCTGGGGCAGGAGCGGGCAGGGGCAGGAAGGGTTTGGAGTTGGAAGGAAGGGTTCTGGGTGTGCAAGAAGAATTGTGAATGGCCAGGAAGAGTTTCAGATGTGCAAGGAGAGTCCCAAGTGTGCAAGGGCAGCCTGGAGCATGGAGTGCTTCTATTTTCCCAGGCCCACACAGGGCTGGCTGGAGCCCGACCCTGTTCGTTCCTTGCTGCAAGCTGGTGTGCAGAGTTGCTTTGGTGGAGCTGCAAGAGGTTAGGAAAGCCTCAGAGGGCATCCCCAGTGTGCTTGGGGGGAACCCAAGGGTCTCTTCAGGTCGTGAAAGAGTCCTTCAGGGCTCAATAATTCATAGGGAGCAGGTGGTGGATGTTCCTCAAGCCTCTTCCTCCAGCCTGCTCGTGAAGCTGGCAGCAGAGTGGTGTTTTGGTAGGCTGCTACTACTGAAACAGAAAACAAACCACTGGAGGGGATCAGCTGGGTCACCAGCTCTCATTCCACGCAGTCACAGACAGGCTTTGGCCTCTCTTTGGCCCTGCTTGAATATCCACAAGCCCCAGGTTAACCTTTTGAAGTGACTGCACGCTGAAGTGCAGAGCCTTGGGCTGCCCCAACCTGCTGTAGGAGCTCCACGGGAGGGCTGCTTCTCGACAGCATAGCTGTGATGCTGGCTGCAAACCTGGCCTGTGCAGTGCAAAACTCCAAAGCTTAGCAACCCCAGCCTGGCTGGGCACTGAGAGCATGGTTAACAACTTGCCCAAGTTCTAATTTCAACTCTGTTCTGTGTTTTTTCCTTGTTGCTTCTCCCCCCTGCCCTCCTTCCCCTGCCTGCTTTCCCCCCCTGCCCTCCTTCCCCTCCTTCCCCTGCCTGCTTTCCCCACCTGCCCTCCTTCCCCTCCTTCCCCTGCCTGCTTTCCCCCCCTGCCCTCCTTCCCCTGCCTGCTTTCCCCCCCTGCCCTCCTTCCCCTGCCTGCTTTTCCCCCCTGCCCTCCTTCCCCTGCCTGCTTTCCCCCCCTGCCCTCCTTCCCCTGCCTGCTTTCCCCCCCTGCCCTCCTTCCCCTGCCTGCTTTCCCCCCCTGCCCTCCTTCCCCTGCCTGCTTTCCCCCCCTGCCCTCCTTCCCCTGCCTGCTTTCCCCCCCTGCCCTCCTTCCCCTCCTTCCCCTGCCTGCTTTCCCCCCCTGCCCTCCTTCCCCTCCTTCCCCGGCCTGCTTTCCCCCCCTGCCCTCCTTCCCCTCCTTCCCCTGCCTGCTTTCCCCCCCTGCCCTCCTTCCCCTCCTTCCCCTGCCTGCTTTCCCCCCCTGCCCTCCTTCCCCTCCTTCCCCTGCCTGCTTTCCCCACCTGCCCTCCTTCCCCTGCCTGCTTTTCCCTCCTCCTGGAAGCAGCAAGCACAGAAGCTTGCCCTGGCTCCAGCCAAGTGCTGGCTGTTGGCCTTCAGCCTGCTGCTAAAGATGGACCCAGGGCTGGCTGCTCTCTCTCTCAGGGCTTCCATGGCTGCTGCTATTTTCTCCTGTGTCTGCCTTGGCTCCTCTTGCACTCAGCTTTTGGTTGGACTCCACTGTTGTGTTCCTTCTGCTGGCTTGGGGGGTGGTGGTGGTGGGGAGTGGAGAGAGCCCAGCGTGGGCTGTGGCTGCTCCATCCCCTGGGGAGCAGCAGGAGGATTGCTTCCAGCAGGAGGTTTTTCAGCTGCTTTGTCCAACCTAGCTGCAAAACATCTCCAGTGAGTGGGATTCCATCCCAGCCACCACTTCTCCTTTGGAGGTGGAAGAAGGAAGAGCTCATTTGGCCTTTCCTGGCAGGCTCCTTGGCCATGAGGGGTCTCAGCCTTGCTTCTTGCCACCAGCTTCTGCTGCTTGAAACCACCTCAGTGGTGGCCAAGAGTCCTTCCAGGGCCAAAAGCACTTCCTTTGGGACTCACTATGGACCAATCTTGGGTGGTTAGGGGGAGAAGGTCACTGAAGGAGAGGAACACTCTTGGGTGGTTAGGGGGAGAAGGTCACTGAAGGAGGAGAAGACTCTTGGGTGGTTAGGGGAGAAGATCACTGAAGGAGGAGAGCACTCTTCAAGCAATTAGCCCAGCAGAGAAAGGAGCTAATTGTGGAGAAGAAGGAGCTGCACCTTGCAGAAGGAGACCCTGGGAAGATCAGTAGTGATGTAGGAAGCAAGAGGGCTGGGTGGTGGAGCTGGCTAAACCCAGCAGCTTTGTTGTCAGCTGGAGATCTGTGTTGACCTTGAACCTGTTCCTGGAAGGAGCCCTGAAAAAACCTGAACTCAGGGGTTCTGGAAGGGTCCTTCAGGGGCTGGATGTGACTTGAGGCTGTGGAGGAGGAATGGGAGTTTCCCCTGGTGGCTGCCTGAGCCCTCCCCAAGACGATTTCCTGCATGATGCTGAGAGTTCATCTTCATCTTGATTATGCTCTTGAGGCCTTGAGCAGCCTGGGCTGGTGAGAAGTGGTCCCTGCCCACAGCAGGGGGGTTGGAACAGGCTGATCTTTTAAGGTCCCACCCAACCCAACCTGCTCAAGGAATCCCTGAGACCTTGACTGAAGAGGTCACCTTGGACCTCTTGCTAAGGGCTGATGAGGTTGCTGGGTGTGGAAACCAGGCAGGGCAATCGGAGGCTGTGGTGATGCCACCTGGGGTTCTGGCACCCACCCCTGCCTGGTTACACCCCTGGGGGATGCAAGAGCTGCTCTGAAGATGTTCCTCATCGACTCTCTCTGCTTTTTCTTCCAGCTTGCTATGGGATTGTCCAGGTCCCTACTGGACCTTGGTTCTGTCGGAAGTGTGAGTCTCAGGAGCGAGCCGCCCGGGTGGTGAGTACCAGCAGCTCCTCTGCTTAGCCTCAGGGAGGAGGTTTGATGCCCTTTGTGCCTCCCCTGGGGGCAGTGTGGTCCCCTGGGGGCAGCGTGGTGCCCTGGCAGAAGGGACAGAACCTGGCACTTCAGCAGGGCTGTGACTGTAGCCCCAGCTCTGCCTGGATCCTCTTGACCTTGACTTGCCGGAGCAGGGCCAGAGAAGGGCAATGAAGCTGGGGAGGAGCAGCTGAGGGAGCTGCCTGGAGAAGAGGAGGCTGAAGGGGAGACCTCATTGCTCTCTCCAGCTCCCTGGAAGGAGGTTGGAGCCAGATGAGTGTTGGTGTCAGGAGACAGAACAAGAGGAAGTGGCCTCAGGTTGCCTCAGGGGAGGTTTAGGTTGGATGTCAGGAACGATTTGTGTGCTGCAGGAGCAGTCAGGGATTGGCACAGGCTGCCCAGGGAGGTGGTGGAGTCACCACCCCTGGAGGTGTTTCCAGAGCCCTGGGGCCATGGTTTGGTGGCCATGGTGGTGTTGGGTTGATGGTTGGACTCAGAGGGCTTCTCCAACCCAAACAGTTCTGTGGCTCTCTGATCCCCTGCTGCTCTCTCTTAAAGATGAGTTCAAATTGAACTTCGTTCCTGGGTGATTTGCTCCAGGTGGTCCTGCTCTAGCAGGGGGCTTGGACTGGATGCTCTTCAGAGGTCCCTTCCCACCCTCCTCACCGTGCTGGGATTCTCTGTGGGCTGTCCTTTGGCTTGCCCTGAAGCCAGGGCTCACCACAAGCAACCTTTGCTGATGCCTCCACTGCCTTCTGAACTGCTTTAGCTGAGTGACTTCTGAGGTCCCCTCCTGGTGACCTCTGAAGCTCTGTGCAGAGCTGAGCAAACAGCTGCAAACTGGAGCCCAGGAGGTTCCACCTGGCCAGGAGGAGAAAGTTGTTTGGTGTGAGGCTGCTGGAGGCCTGGAGCAGGCTGCCCAGAGAGGTTGTGGAGAGCTCCCAACCCGCCCTGGGCACTGTGCTGCTGGGCAGGCTGCTGGGGGAGCCCTGCAGGAGCAGGGGGAGTTGGACTGGCTGAGCTCCAGAGGTCCCTTCCAACCTCACCATGCTGAGCTTTGGGGGTTCTGTGACATTTTGAGCTCCATCCCAGCCAGGCTCTGTGCTTCTGCTGCAGTCCAGAAGTGGAATCTGCTCCACAGATGGGCCAGGAGCTGGGCAGGATGAGGGAATTAGGTGTCTGTGCCGTGCAGTGCCTGCACCCTCGTGTTAACTCCCTCCTGCTTGGAAGCTGGGGGTGTAAACAAGAGCAGGCACTCAGACCTGAGCTCTCCCCCTCTCTCCAAGATGCTGCTTTCATGTCTGCTGCAGTAAAGAGGATCAGATGTGCCTGGGAGTGCTCTCACATCCTGCAGATTGTCCCCCAGCAAGGGAAGGAGCTGGGATTTCAGCTGGCCTCCTCCCCAGGGCTCTCCCAGCCGTGCAGGCAGAGGGAAGCTCCTCAGCCTCAGCTACAACCGGGTGCAAGCTCTGCTGGTGCATGTACACACAGGTCCCCCTCACCTGTGCTCACTGCAGGGGCTGCAACTTTTCCCTTGCACGTCTGTAGGCTTCAGACTGCCCCCGAGGTACCTCCAAGACAGCACAAAAAAGAGACCCCAAAGAGCCCTGCAGGTGGCTCCTGATCTGACTTGCCCTGGGTGAAATCCCTCAGACAATGCCTGGTGGGCTTCAGTCATGCCGTGGTGAGTCCTGGGGCATTCAGCTGTGCTGCTGCAAGGAGTGAGGGAGTGAGGGAGTGCTAATCTGCCTGCCTTAAAGCAGAGCCGGGGCTGATTTCCTACCTAAATCCCTCCACCTTCTCAGCTGAACGCCAGCAGTCATAGCAACAGACACACAGATGGGTAAGGACTTGAAAAGAATCAAAAGGGCTTTGATGTAGGGGAGCAGCCTGAGCAGAGGGAGGGGGATGAGCTCTGGGCATGGCTCTGCTCTTGAAACCACTTGGAGTTTGGCCTCGGTGGTCCAAGCAAGGCTGGAGGGCTCTGGTCCTGGCGCTGCCCCCTTGCTGTGCCCGGTGGAGGAGAGGAGAAAGTTCGAGGGAGGGCTGCAGGGGGGGGTGAAGGGATTGGAGCAGCTCTCTCCTGAGAGCCCCTGGGGCTGCTTGGGTTGGAGAAGAGGAGGCTGGAGGGGACCTCATCAGTGCCTACAACGATCTGGAGGGTGGCTGTCAGGAGGATGGTGCCAGGTGATAGCCAAGGATAGGATGGATGGAAGCTGGACCCCAGGAGGCTTGGCAGCCTCCACATCAAAGTGGGCAGAAGCTTCTCTGGGGTGAGGGTGCAAAGCCCTGGAGCAGGCTGCCCAGAGAGGCTGTGGAGTCTCCTTCCCTGGAGAGCTTCCAACCCCCCTTGGGCACTGTGCTGCTGGGCAAGCTGCTGTGGGTGCCCTGCTGGGGCAGGGGGGCTTGGCCTGGATGACCTCCAGGGCTCCTTCCCAGACCCCTGGCACTCCATGATTGGCAGCCTGGGGATGCTGCTGGGAGGATCTGGAAGGAGAGATGCTGCAGCTCCTTGAGTGCTGACAACAGCAGCAGGCTGAGTGTGATGCTGGAGCTGCTCTCCTCATGGCTGTGTGGCAGCCTCCTTCCTGTTCTCCTTCCTAGGAGGATCCCCAAGCTCTTGCCAAGCTTTGTCCACAACAAAAAGATTAATTGGCCAAATATTTATCTCTTTCTTTAGCTTGGAAAATGAGATAAGGAAGCCTGGAGAGTTCTGCACTCCCCGAGGAGAGCTTGCAAACACAGATCTCCTGCCCGTGGCAGGGGGGTTGGAACTGGATGGTCCTTGAGGTCCCTTCCAGCCCTGACAGTTCTGGGGTGTCTCTGCCTCTCTGCTTTGGGGAGCTGGGCTCCATCCCCTCTGCAGGAGGTGTTCAAGAAGTGTGTGGACTCGGGGCCAGGGTTGAGTGGCTTTGGTGGTGCTAGGACTCGATCTTGGAGGTCTTTCCCAGCCCACTTGATTCCATGGTGCAGCTTTGGGAGGGGAGCTCAGGAGCCCTGGCTTGGAGTCGGCAGCACTTGGGGGTAGAGCCTCAAGTCAGAAGCCCCCCAGGGAGTCAGGAACTCAAAGCTAACCTGGTTTAAATCCACCAGAGTTGAAATAAACCTCTCCTGGAGACACTGCCTTGGACCTCTCTGTTGACTGACTTGCAAAGGGGAAGGGACCACTGGCTCCCTGCTCCTGAGCCCCTTCCTCAGATGCTCAGGTCAGAAGCCCCCAGGGAGTCAGGAACTCAAAGCTAACCTGGTTTAAATCAACCAAGCTTTGCTGCTTCGTATCTCCCCACCCTCAGAACTGAAATAAACCTCCCCTGGAGAGGCTGCCTTGGACCTCTCTGCTGACTGACTTGCAAAGGGGAAGGGACCACTGGCTCCCTGCTCCTAAACCCAGGGAGGTGCTGGAGTCTCCATCCCTGGAGGCGTTTAGGAAGAGCCTGGATGAGGCACTCGGTGCCGCGGTTTAGCTGATCAGATGGTGCTGGGTGAGAGGTTGGACTCGATGATCTCGAAGGTCTTTTCCAACCTGGTTAACTCTGTTCTATTCCCAACCCCTTCCGCGGGCGCTCAGGTCCCTAAAGGCTGCTGAGAGACCTTCTCGGCGCTTAGAGGCGAAGGAAGTGAAAGCTTCATCCACTTTGTAAGCAAATTGCCTGGGAAGCCCGGGGAGCTTGCGATGGCCAGAGGGCACTCATGTGAGGGATCATGTGCAGGCTTTAGCTGTCAGTTGGAGGCAGGGCTGTGAAGAGGCTGGCGTGGGGCGGCTGGAGCTGTTAACCCCTCTTGTTACCATCAGAGCTCCGGCTAATGGCGTGGTGGGAGAGCTGCTTTGATCCGAGGGGTGGAGGGGAGCGCTTGAGGAGCCTTTTCAAGTGCAAATGGCTCGGTGCAGTGTCTCAGTTGTTGGGTGGTTTGTTGGTTTTCTTTTCTTTTCTTCCCCCCCCCAGTCTGTCTTGGCTCTGCTGTGTTTGCCCTAAGCGTTGCGGCAGCAGTTCCTCAGCCCGGACCCAGCCAGGAGCGCTGAGGAGCATCTCCTGCGCTCATCCCTCTCCTTAAGTGGCAGGGAAAGTGAGGACGGCGCTGAGGCTTTGTCTCCTCTCCTGCTGCGGGCTTACCGCGGGGGCTTGGTGCTTGCGAAGGTTCCTGGTCGCCTGCCCCACACACTCCACTCCAGCGAAGCCTTGGAGGATCCCAGAGCCAGAGAATGGCAGGGGGTGGAAGGGACCTGTGGAGGTCACCCAGGCTTCCTTACCTCATTCTCCATGCAAAAAAAAACCCAAGAAACCTAAACGAAAAATCCCTGACTCCCCTGGGGGCTTCTGACCTGAGCATCTGAGGAAGGGGCTCAGGAGCAGGGAGCCGGTGGTCCCTTCCCCTTTGCAAGTCAGTCACAGAGAGGTCCAAGGCAGCGTCTCCAGAGGAGGCACCACAGCCACCTCCCAGGCTGGGGTTGGGTGGGGAGCAGGATGCCCACCCAGCAGTGCTGGTGGCCTGGGTTGGGTGAGGAGCAGAGGCTCACCCTCCTGACATGAGAGTGGGGGAAAAATAGCACTAGAGAGAGAGAGACACAGAGAGAGAGGGGGGAGGAAGGAAGGAAGCAGAGATAGAGAATGGCTTCATTTGCCTGCTGCTCTCTGAGTCATGGCTTTCAGTTCTACTCCCCAACCACACCAAGTCTCAGAACTTGTTGGGGTTTTGTTTGTTGTTGTTTTGAAGGCTCCATTTGAAGCCTCTTCTGCAGCTCTTGTGGCTCTTGGGCTGAGGCTTTAAACCCCATCCCTGCCAAGCCCATCTCAAGCGGTGCCAGAGGGATCTCTTTTGCACCCCCCTCAGAGCTCTCTCAAGCCTTTGCTTCTACTTCCTCCCTTTGAAGGCATCTTTCAGAAGCAGCTGGGGGATGAAGCAGCTCTTCTCTGGCCCCTGGGGGGGAGGCTGAGTTTTAAACTTGTTGCTGTCTTTCTGCTTCGTTTCAAGAGATGTGAGCTGTGTCCACACAAGGATGGAGCCCTCAAACGGACTGACAACGGAGGTGAGTAGCCCTGGGGGTGTCCCACGGCGTCCTTGGGGACCCAGCAGCTGTCCCAGGCACAGAAGAATTCATCCCTGAGCCTATGTCACCAGAGAGGGAAGGCTTGGAGGCTCCAGGGGGGTGCAAACACTCTGCTTGTTCCTTACAGCTCTGCCTCAGCCCCAAACCCTTCCCCCTGGGGCTGCCTCCAGACCCCCTCAGCAGCAGTCTCTCTGCAGCCTCCCTGCAGGATCCCTTCAGCAGCTCTGAGGTCCCCCTGGAGTCTTCTCCCCTGCAGGCTGCACAGCCCCAGCTCCCTCAGCCTGTGCTCACAGCAGAGCTGCTCCAGACCTGGGCTCATCTCTGTGGCCTCCCTCCAGCACCTCTGTGTCCTCCTGCTGAGGGCACCAGAGCTGGAGGCAGGATTGGAGGTGAGGTCTGAGCAGAGCAGAGCCAAGGGGCAGGATCCCCTCTCTTCTTGCCTTGCTGCCCACACTGCTCTGGCTGCAGCCTAGGAGAGGATCAGCCCCCTGGGAGCTCCTGAGCTTCAGACCTCAGTTCTGTCCCCACCTCAGATGTGTTAAGTTGAAATTCCATCTGGTCAGAAGAGTCTTGGTGGATTTAGATTCTAATCTGAGCTTCTTTAGCCCTCAGTGGCAGCCAGCCAAGGGAGCTTTGCTCCTGGGGGCTTGGGGGCTCCAAGTCAGACCTGTCCCACCAGCAGCTGCTTGGCTGCTTTGCCTGGCCTGGGTTGGCTCTCCAGCTCTGGCCCTCAGGTCCTCAGGGGTGCTTTGAAGACTGATCAGCATGGTCCACTCCTCCTCCCAAAGCCCTCTCTGCTTCCTTCTTCAACCTGGACGTTGGGATCCATCCCTTTCTCGCCCCCAAAGCCTTCCATCCCCAACTGAGTCACAACAAAGCAACCTTCCAAGCCCAGCAGGGAATCATCAGGGTTGGAAGGGACCTCAAGGAGCATCCAGTCCCAGCCCCCCTGCCATGGGCAGGGACAGCTCTCACTACAGCAGGTTGCTCACAGCCACCTCCAGCCTGGCTGCAAACACCTCCAGGCAGGAGGCTTCCACCACCTCCCTGGGCAACCTGTGCCAGGCTCTCACCACCCTCCTGGGGAACAACTTCTTCCTCACATCCAATCTGAATCTCCCCACTTCTGGTTCTGCTCCATCCCCCCCAGCCCTATCTCTCCCTGACCCCCCCAAAAGTCCCTCCCCAGCTCTCTTGTAGCCCTCTGCAGATCCTGGAAGACCACCAGAAGGTCTCCTGGGAGCCTTCTCCTCTCCAGCCTGCACAACCCCAACTCTCTCAGCCTGTCCTCAGAGGAGGAACCATCCCAGCTCCTGCTGCCTCCCTTGCTACACCCCTCAGCCTCCTCTGGCTGAGCTGGGGTCTCCTCTGGGCTGCTCCCTGTGACCCTTGGGCCCTGTCTGCTGTCTGTGTCCCCAGGCTGGGCTCATGTGGTCTGCGCTCTGTACATCCCCGAGGTGCAGTTTGCCAACGTGCTGACCATGGAGCCCATCGTGCTGCAGTACGTCCCCCACGACCGCTTCAACAAGGTCAGGAGGCCTGGGGGAGGGGGAGGGGAGGCCTAGGGGAGGGGGAGGGGAGGCCTGGGAGTGGGGGAGGGGAGATCTGGGGGAGGGGAGACCTTAGAGGAGAGACCTTCAGGGTGGTGGAGGAGGGGGAGACCTTCAGGCTGGTGGAGGGGGACCTTTAAGGCTGGTGGAAGAGGGAGAGACCTTGAAGGGTGGTGGTGGAGGGGAGACCCTTCAGGGTGGTGGAGGGGAGACCCTTCAGGGTGGAGGAGGGAGAGACCTTTGAGGGTGGTGGTGGAGGTAGAGACCCTTAAGGGTGGTGGAGGAGGGGAGACCTTCAGGGTAGTGGAGGAGGGGGAGACCTTAAGGATGGTGAAGAGGAGACCTTAAGGATGGTGGAGAGGACCTCAAGCTCCTCAAGTCCACCCATAACCCAGCATCCCCCTGCAGACAGACCATGGCCCTAAGCAAATCACCCAACCATCTTCCAAACACCTCCAGGGATGTGGCTGGGGTGGTTTTTTTGGGGGTGATGTTATCTGAGGGGAGAGAGGAAAGAAAACCACCCCAAAAAGATGAGAGTTGAGACCTGTGTCCCCCAGAGCTGCTGCCAGAGAAGCTCTTGAAGGCTTTGCCTCCTGGTGAAGCTGAGGTTTGAAGCTGAGGCTTGGTTCTTGCTTTGTTGCTTGCAGACCTGCTACATCTGTGAGGAGCAGGGCAGGGAGAGCAAAGCAGCCTCTGGAGCCTGCATGGCCTGCAACAGGCACGGCTGCCGCCAAGCCTTCCACGTCACCTGGTGAGTGAGGGCCCCACAGCAGAGTGCAGAGCCAGCCAGGATGGAAAAGGCCTCAGAGGTCACCCAGTCCAACCTGTCACCCAGCACCACCTCATCAGCTAAGCCTTAGAACAACCAGGTTGGAAAAGACCTTAGAGGTCATCCAGTCCAACCAATTACCCAACCTCATCTCATCAACTAAGCCTTAGAACAACCAGGTTGGAAAAGGCCTCAGAGGTCACCCAGTCCAACCTGTCACCCAGCACCACCTCATCTGCTAAGCCTTAGAACAACCAGGTTGGAAAAGACCTTAGAGATCACCCAGTCCAACCAATTACCCAACCTCATCTCATCAACTAAACCTTAGAACCAACCAGGTTGGAAAAGACCTTAGAGGTCACCCAGTCCAACCTATCACCCAACTAAACCTTAGAATCATCAACTAAACCTTAGAATCAATAAGGTTGGAAAAGACCTCAGAGGTCACCCAGTCCAAGCTGTCACCCAGCACCACCTCATCAGCTAAGCCTTGGAACAACCAGGTTGGAAAAGACCTTAGAGGTCACCCAGTCCAACCTGCTACCCAGCACCACCTCATCAACTAAGCCTTAGAATCATAGAATCAACCAGGTTGGAAAAGAATAGAACAGAATGAACCAGGTTGGAAGAGACCTTTGAGGTCATCCAGTCCAACCTCTCACCCAGCACCATCTGATCAACTCAACCATGGCACCAAGCACCCCATCCAGGCTCTTCCTAAACACCTCCAGGGATGGGGACTCCACCACCTCCCTGGGCAGCACATTCCCATGGCCAATCTCTCTTGCTGGGAAGAACTTTCTCCTCACCTCCAGCCTAAACCTCCCCTGGCACAGCTTGAGGCTGTGTCCTCTTGTTCTGGTGCTGCTTGCCTGGAAGAAGAGGCCAACCCCCAGCTGGCTACAACCTCCACTCAGGGAGTTGGAGAGAGCAAGAAGGTCTCCCCTGAGCCTCCTCTTCTGCAGGCTAAGCAACCCCAGCTCCCTCAGCCTCTCCTCCCAGGGCTGTGCTCCAGCCCCCCAGGAGCAGCCCCAGCGTGGGGAAGGCCCTGGAGCACTGCCCTGGAGCACTGCCCTGTGAGGAGAGGCTGAGAGCAGTCTGGAGAAGAGAAGGCTGAGAGGGGATCTAATCAATGTCTATCAAGAGCTGAGGGCTGGGGGGCAGGAGGGAGGGCAGAGGCTCTGCTGGGTTGCACCCTGGGGTAGGGCAAGGGGCAGTGGGTGGAAACTGCAGCACAGGAGGCTCCACCTCAGCATCAGGAGGGTGAGGGGCACAGAGCCCTGGAGCAGGCTGCCCAGAGGGGCTGTGGAGCCTCTGGAGCCTTTCCAGCCCCATCTGGATGTGCTCCTGTGTGACCTGGGCTGGATTCTGTGCTCCTGCTCTGGCAGGGGGGGTTGGACTCGATGGTTTCCTGGGGTCCATTCCAGCCCCTAGCATCCTGTGAGCTCTGGGCTTGGTGGCTGCTGTGGGCAGCTGTGCCAGTCAGCCTGGGGTGGTTTGGTGTGAGGAGCATCTCCTCTATGCTCAGCTGCTGAGCTGAGCCTGCAGCACTCTCTGTCCTTCCTCTGTGGAGGCAGACAGAGAGCTGGGGCTGTGCAGTCTGGAGAGGAGAAGGCTCCCAGGAGACCTAACTGTGGCCTTCCAGGATCTGCAGGGGGCTGCAAGAAAGCTGGGGAGGGACTTTTGAGGGTGTCAGGGAGGGATAGGGCTGGGGGGGATGGAGCAGAACCAGAAGTGGGGAGATTCAGATTGGTTGCCAGGAAGAAGTTCTTCCCCAGGAGGGTGGTGAGAGCCTGGCACAGGCTGCCCAGGGAGGTGGTGGAAGCCTCCTGCCTGGAGGTGTTTGCAGCCAGGCTGGAGGTGGCTGTGAGCAACCTGCTGTGGTGTGAGGTGTCCCTGCCCGTGGCAGGGGGGGTTGGGAACTGGTTGAGCCTTGAGGTCCATTCCAGCCCTGGCAAAGCTTGTGTGAGCTGTGCTGGCATGGTTTGGGGCAGTGAGCATCCATGCTGCCACTTGGTTCCTTCCTTGAGAGTGGCAGGATGAAAGGCAATGGCTTTGAGCTGGAAGAAGGCAAATTGAGGCTGGAGATGAGGAAGAAGTTGTTCCCCAGGAGGGTGGTGAGAGCCTGGCACAGGCTGCCCAGGGAGGTGGTGGAAGCCTCCTGCCTGGAGGTGTTTGCAGCCAGGCTGGAGGTGGCTGTGAGCAACCTGCTGTGGTGTGAGGTGTCCCTGCCCGTGGCAGGCAGGGGGGGTTGGGGCTGGCTGAGCCTTGAGGTCCCTGGCAGTTGTGTGGTTCACTCAGCTCTCCCTGCTGAGCAGGGGGATTGCCCCGGGAGCCTGTGGAATCCAAGAGGAGCTGGGCTGAGTCAGCAGGCAGGAATGTTCCTTCTGCAGCACAGCACGGGCAGGAGTCTCACGGAGCTGCTGGGGGGGGGGGAGATGTTGTTTCAGGGCTGATCTCCTCACCTCCCCTCGCAGGGCTCTGCCCTGGGAGACCCCCAGCTTTGCCGAGGGGATTCCTTGCCCCTGCTGACAAACCCCTGGGGCTGCAGTTGTTAACTGCCCTCCCTGGCTCCCCTTCAGAGAGGAAACAAAACACCGAACCAAGCCCAAAGCAAACAATGGCTGCAGGACGGTCCGGGAGGGAAGAGCAGCTGGGAAGGCTCCAGGGGGGATTGGAAAGAGCCTGGGGGGGGGGGGGGGGGGGGGGAGTTTGATCCCTGTTTGCCAAGAGAGAAGGGAGCTTTAAGGGGTTGGGGTGGGGGAGAGAGGGGAGGGGTGGGGTGAAGGGGAGAGGGGAAGTTTGGGGTTGGGAGGGGAGAGAGGGGAGGGTTGGGGGGGAGAGGGAAGGTTTGAGGGGAGGGAGAGGAGATTTGGGGGCAGAGAGGGGAGGGTTTGGGGGGAGAGAGGAAAGGTGAGGGGAGAGGGTTTGGGGGGAGGGAGAGGGGAGAATAGGGGGGGGAGAGATGGGAGGATTGGTGGGGGAGAGGGGAGGGTTTTGGGGAGGGGAGAGAGAGGAGGTTTGAGCTGGAGATGAGGAACAAATCCTTGCCAATGAGGGTAGGGAGAGCCTGGCACAGGTCGCCCAGGGGAGGCTGTGGCTGCCCTCTCTCCCTGGAGGTGTTCAGGGCCAGGCTGGGTGAGACCTTGGGCTGCTGGGAGGGGTCCCTGCCCAGTTGGAACTGGCTGACCTTTAAGCTCCCTTCCAACCCAGCCCATTCCATGGTGATTCCCATTGCTGGCTGTCTCAAGGGCAGAAATCCTTCAGCATCAAGGCAGAGAGGGAGAGAGAGAGAGAGCTGTGAACCCTGGCTCAAGTGGTTGGCTCCAGCTATTGCTCAGGAGTGGAGCTGAACCCTTCAGGCTGACTTGGAGCTCTCAGCCTTGATTTTTGACCCCTCAGCCGTGGCTGGGAGGCAGAGAAGTGCTGCCAGGGGTGACCCTAGGACCCTGCCTTGGGCATCCTGAGCCGTTCTTTGGTGGGCTGTGCCATTTGCTTCCTCCTCCTCTTCCTCTTTGGTGTGTTCCAGTGCCCAGATGGCTGGTCTGTTGTGTGAGGAAGAAGTCCTGGAAGTGGACAATGTCAAATACTGTGGCTACTGCAAGTACCACTTCAATAAAATGGTGAGTTCCTGACCCCCCCTCTGCCAGGGAGGCTTTGGGGTTGGTATTTTGGTCACCTGAGAGGTGTTGGCTCCATCCTGGCTTGCTCAGAGCCCTCTCTGCCATGGAGGCTTTGGGGTTGGTTGTTTGGCCACCTGAAAGGTGTTGGCTCCATCCTGGCTTGCTCAGAGCCCCCTCTGCCATGGAGGCTTTGGGGTTGGTTGTTTGGTCACCTGAGAGGTGTTGGCTCCATCCTGGCTTGCTCAGAGCCCTCTCTGCCATGGAGGCTTTGGGGTTGGTTGTTTGGTCACCTGAAAGGTGTTGGCTTCATCCTGGCTTGCTCAGAGCCCTCTCTGCCAGGGAGGCTTTGGGGTTGGTATTTTGGGTCACCTGAGAGGTGTTGGCTCCATCCTGGCTTGCTCAGAGCCCCCTCTGCCATGGAGGCTTTGGGGTTGGTTGTTTGGTCACCTGAGAGGTGTTGGCTCCATCCTGGCTTGCTCAGGGCCAGTAGGGAAATGCCCCCCAAGCACCCAAGGAAGGTCTCTGCAGCCTGCTTCCCTTCTCAGCCCCTCAGGAATAAAGCCTGGGTTGTGGTTTGCATTCCTGGAGCACCTTCAAAGCTTTCTACAGGAGGAGGAGTTGAGGTCTCCCCAGCTCCTGTAGCTCTCCTGAGCCACTTCTGTGTGGCTGGAAGGGCAGAGCTGAGGAAGGAAGGCAGCCAACACGTTTGATGCTGCAGGGAGTTAGGGGCACAGCTTGGGCAGGAGGGGCCAGAGAGCAGCCAGAACTTCTCTGTGAGGACAGAGACAGCCCAGAAAAGACCTGGAGCCATTCACTGCTCCCAGGGCCCTTTGGGGCAAAGGACTTTCCCCTATTGATGACAGTGGGGAGAGGAAAGAGAGGAACTCTCTTCCTCCTCTGCATAGTGAGAGGAGACCTGCTCTGCCCCCTCCAGCTAAGAAACTTGATCCTCCCCCTCCAGCCTTGTGTCTCAGAGGCTCCTTTGTTGCTGGCCTTTCCCTCTTGCCTTGCTGCTTATCACTGCTGCCACACACACTGAGTGATGCCTTCAGCTTCCCCCTCCAAGCCAGCCTGGAGGACACCTTCCCTGCCCTTCAGGTACCCTCAGCATCTGACACCAGTGGAGCTCCAGATCAGGTTTGCTGATGCTGAGGGAGATAGGAGGACTGCTGCTGGTGCCTGGAGGTGAAGGAAAGGGCATCCACCCACACCCCTCCTCCTGCCCAAGGGCTCTGGAGCAGCTCTGCTGGGAGCTCAGGCTGAGGGAGCTGGGGCTGTGCAGCCTGCAGGGGAGAAGGCTCCAGGGGGACCTCAGAGTTGCCTGCCAGGACCTGAAGGGATCCTGCAGGAAGGCTGCAGAGAGACTTTTGCTGTGGGGGTCTGAGACAGCCCCAAGGGTTTGGAGCTGAGGCAGAGCAGGGGCAGAGTGGAGCTGAGGAAGAAGTTCTTCAGTTTGAGGCTGCTGAGACTCTGGCCCAGGCTGCCCAGGGAGGCTGTGGCTGCCTGGGGGTGCTCAGGGCCAGGCTGGATGAGGCCTTGGAGCAGCCTTGGGCTGGTGGGAGGTGTCCCTGCCCAGTTGGAAGTGGCTGATCTGGAAGGTCCCTTCCATCCCAACCCCTTCCATCAACCTCTGTGCTGTTTGTGGTGGTCCTGGTGCCAGGCAGCAGGCTGGGCACCCAGCCCAGGACCAGCTTGGTGCTGTGTGGCACACAAGCCATGCAGTGCACCTTGGCTGAGGGTGACAGCGAAAGCCAGGCTCTAGAGCACTCTTTCCCCTCTGTGGTTTTCATTTCCTCTCCTCCTGATCTCCCAACCCCTCTCCCTTTTTCCCCACTGACCTCAGAAGACCTCAAGGCACTCTGGGGGCAGCTCCTTCATTGCTGGCAGAAGGAGCAGGTCCACCTCCCCTGCTCAAGAGAAACATGTGTCCCACCATGACAGGCCAAAGAAGGTAAGACCTGCAGGGGCTCTGCCCACCCAGAGGGGCACAGTGGCCGTGGGGGTGGAGGTGGGGAGGGGGAGAGCCTGCAGAGAGCAGGGCTGGGCTCCCGGCTGAGCGCCACAGGCAGAGCTCCGGGGGTGGAAGCAGACCTCTGGAGGTCCTGGAGCCATGGAACTGCTGAGGCTGGGAGAGAGCTTGGAGATCATCAGCTCTCCTCTCTCCAACCACTCACCCAGAGCTCACAGCCCAGGCACTGCCACCCAGCCCTCAGCACCACGTCCAGGTGGCTTTGAGACCCCTCCAGGGATGGGGACCCCAGCACCGCCCTGGGCAGCCTGGGCCAGCGCCTGAGAAGCCTTCCTGGGGGCAAATCTGTTCCTCAGGTCCTACCTGAACCTCCCCTGGGGCAGCTTGAGGACATTTCCTCTTGTCCTGTCAAAGAGACAGAGCCCCAGCTCCCTCCAGCCTCCTCTGAGGGAGCTGTTAGGGGGTGAGGAGGACTCCAAATGTGGTTTGCAAACAGCAGCAGAGCTGTGGGGAGCTGTGAGGCCAAGGCTGTGCTCAGGTTGTGCCAGAGGCTCCCTGGCAGGAGGTGCCCAGGAGGTGGCCCCTGGCTGCTCTGAGGCCAGCTCTGTGCTGTGCTTCCCCAGCCCCCCAAGCTGAGGGCTGTGGAAGTCCTTTGGGCTGTGGTTGGGAAGGCAGCAGCTGGGGGAGCAGAAACTGGAGCTGGCTGTCCTCAGAGCCCAGAATCTGAGCTGGCAAGGACCAAAAGGGTCCCCTGTGGGGTGGCCAAGCAAGAGCAAGGATGAGGCTGGGCTTGGTGGTGCTTGGTGAGCTTCAGCCACCTGCTGCCAGCCTCTGGTTTGGGGGGGTGGGGAAAGTTCTCCTCCCCCTGAGCAGTTCTTTGGCAGAACATTGCAGGCTGGGTGTGAGTGGAGGGGGAGAGCCCTGCTGGGTGGAGATGTGCTCCTCTGAGTGTGCCAGGGCAGGTCAACAGCAGCTCCAGGTTCATCATTAACCACCTGGCTCATGTGGCAAGGAGCAGCAGCAGCAGCCCAGCAGGCTCCTGGCAGGGGGGCAGCACCCAGCCTGGCTCTGCAGCAAGAGAAATGGGTCCCAGGCAGGAGGCCTGGAGCACCTCTGCCATGGGGACAGGCTGGAGGGGGGCTGGGGGGGAGTTGTTCAGGCTGGAGGAGAGAAGGCTCCAGGGAGAGCTTGGAATCATAGAATCAATAAGGTTGGAAGAGACCTCAGAGAGCATCAAGTCCAAGCTGTCACCCAGCACCTCCTGGCAGCTCAACCATGGCCCCAAGGGCCACATCCAAGCCCCTCCTGAACACCTCCAGGGCTGGGGACTCCACCACCTCCCTGGGCAGCACATCCCCAGGGCCAATCTCTCTTGCTGGGAAGAACTTTCTCCTCACCTCCAGCCTAAACCTCCCCTGGCACAGCTTGAGGCTGTGTCCTCTTGTTCTGGTTGCCTGGGAGAAGAGACCAACCCCCAGCTGGCTCCAACCTCCCTGCAGGTAGTGGTAGAGGGCAAGAAGGTCTCCCCTGAGCCCCCTCTTCTGGAGGGGGTCCCAAGCAGGAGGCCTGGAGCACCTCTGCCCTGGGGACAGGCTGGAGGGGGCTGGGGGTTGCTCAGGCTGGAGAAGAGAAGGCTCCAGGGAGAGCCTTGGAGCAGCCTCCCAGGACCTGAAAGGGCTCCAGGAGAGCTGGGGAGGAGCTTGTGGTGCTGGGACAAGGGGGAATGGATTGAAACTGCAGCAGGGGAGATTCAGGTTGGGTGTTAGGAGGAAATTCTTGCCAGTGAGGCTGGGGAGAGCCTGGCACAGGCTGCCCAGGGGAGGCTGTGGCTGCCTCCTGCCCTGGAGGTGTTCAGGACCAGGCTGGATGAGGCCTTGGGCAGCCTGGGCTGGTGGGGAGGGGTCCCTGCCCACGGCAGGGGGGGTTGGCACTGGAGGAAGGTCCCTTCCAACCCCCCCTGCCCCCTGCTTGGCATCTGGAGCAGGCTGGGAGGCACAACAGCCTCTGCAGGGCTGCTCAGGTGGGGTTTGAGGCTTCCTGGCTTGGCTCCTGGGTTTGGGCAGCAGAGATCCAGGGTGGCTGCACCAAGCCCACCCCTGGAGGTAGCTCCACTGAGGCCAGGAGCTGAGGTTTTGACCTTGGCTGTCGTTGCCCCTGGCCAAAGGGCAGCACAGCTCTCCCCTCAGCCTTGCCCTGGCTCTCTTCACTGCTCCTCTGCTGTTGCCCTGCTGCAGGAGGCATCCCCAGCATGCATGAAGTGATTTGGGTTTTAAATAGCAGTGGCAGTGACCTCCCCCCAGCCACAAACAGCCTCCTGACAACTCTGCTGCCTGATGTGGTCAAAGCCTGCTGGACCTCAGCCCAGCCTGCAGAGCATCCCAGGGCTGGCCCAGCCCAGCCCAGCCCCTGGCACCCTCCTGGCACAGCCAGCTGAGGAAAGTCCACACACTGTGGGCAGGGAAAGGGGGGGGGAGGGGGAAAAAAAACCCCAACCACCATCTCCCTTCTTGGTTTGCAGTGGTTTTCCCCTCCCCTCCCAGGGCATCCAGCCTGGCAGCCTGCCCTGCCTGCCTGGGAAGTGTGCCCAAAGCCAGAGCTGCTGCAAGGGGCAACCAAGAGCAAACCTCCCTGGCAAGAGTGGTGCCCACCCCAGGGGGAGGCAAACTCTGGAGCCTGCTGGGCAGTGCTGTTTGCTCCTCTTGTGTGCTCAGCTGCTGTGAGGAGAGGAGGAGGAGGCAGGCAGGGGGAGGAGGGGTGGGGAGAAGCAGCTGTGCCATGGCTGTGCTTGGCACAAGGTGAAAGGGCTGCTCTGGCAAGGGCTATTTTTAGCCAGCAAACAGGCTGGGGGGTGGGGGAAAGGGCAGGCTCAGGCTGAGTGGCAGCAGCTCTGGGGAGCTGAGCTGGAATTATGCAGCTGAGGAGGGGCTGGGCAGGGCCAGGGCTGGGCAGGGCCAGGGCTGGGCAAGGCCAGGGCTGGGCACCCTGCGAGGGGCTGCCCGGCTTGGGGGGGTGGGGGGCAGCAGAGATGTGTGCCTGGCAAGCAGGAGGCAGGGATGGGGCTGCTGCTGCTGCCCAGGGCAAGGCTGGGGACCCCCCCAGGGGTGTCTGTCATTGCTCAGCTCCTGGGGGGCAGCACAGGTTTGGGGCTGGCAAATAGGAGCAAGGAAGTCGCTGCGGCTGCTGCTGCTGCCCGGGGCGAGGCTGCTGTGAGGGGCAGCTGGGGGCATGGATTAGTGGCCTTGGTGGTCTTGGGTTGGCTTTGATGGTCCTGGAGGTTGGGCTTGATGGTCTTAGAAGCCTTTTCCAACCAAGCCATTCTGGAGGTGCCCAGCTCCTGGGGGCAGCAGAGGTTTGTGGCTGGCAAGCAGGGGCAGGGATGGTCCTGATGCTGCCCAGACCCAGCCTGGGCACCCTCCAAGGGTGTCTGTGTCTGCCCAGCTACTGGTGGCAGCACAGCTGTGCCCCTGGCAGGGAGCAGCAGGGCTGGGGCTGCTGCTTTTCCCAGCTTGGGTTGGAAAGGAGGTCAGCACCAGGGGGGGAGAGCAGAGCCAGGAGGAACATGGAGTTATTTATAGGCTCCCCAGGGGTGTTTGCCACTATTGTTAGCCTCTGGCTTCCTCACCAGAGAGCAGGGACTCCGTCTGGCTGCTGCCTCCACCACCACCACTCTTCCCCTGCTGCTGGCCCAGCGAGCAGCACATCCCATGGAGGCCTCTTGCAGGGCTGGGATGTGCTCAGCAGGGCTGTGCTGCAAGGGGCAAAGCAACTCCTGCCACTGAGGGCGAGCCAGCAGGGCCAGGGGGCAAAGGAGAGCCTGGCACAGGCTGCCCAGGGAGGGCTGTGGCTGTCCCCTCCCTGGAGGTGTCCAAGGCCAGGCTGGATGAGGCTTTGAGCAGCCTGGGGCTGGTGGGAGGGGTCCCTGCCCAGGGCAGGGGGGTTGGAACTGGAGGATCTCTGAGGTCCTTTCCAGCCCAAAGCAGTCCATGAATCTCTGGGAGGAAGGAGCTGCTGTGAGGAGGAGTGGGAGGAGAGAGCTTTGGGAAGGGCACCCAGCAAGGGGGGGTTGACCCTTTGCTCCCCCATGGCTCTGGAGCCCCTGAGCAGCACTGCCTGACCTGACTGCACATGGGCTGGGCTCTGGCTGTGCTGCCCTGAAGCAGAACAGCTCTTTCCTGACCCCTTCCAGCTGGGGCATCCTCCTTGCTCCCCTCCTCCAGAGCCAGAGGTGCTGCAGGGGAGCTGCCCTGAAGCAGAGCAGCTCTTTCCTGACCCCTTCCAGCTGGGGCATCCTCCTTGCTCCCCTCCTCCAGATCCAGAGGTGCTGCAGGGGAGCTGCCCTGAAGCAGAACATCTTCCTGACCCCTTCCAGCTGGGGCATCCTCCTTGCTCCCCATCCTCCTGGAGCCAGAGGTGCTGCAGGGGAGCTGCCCTGAAGCAGAGTAGCTCTTTCCTGACCCCTTCCAGCTGGGGCAGCCTCCTTGCTCCCCATCCTCCTGGAGCCAGAGGTGCTGCAGGGGAGCTGCTCACCTCAGCAGCAGCCCAAAAGTGTGTGAGAGTCTCCCTGGGCTGCAGGTGCTCCTGTCCAGAAGGTGCTGAGCACCCTGGCAGCTCCTTTCCCCACGCAGGCCTTGGGGCTCGCTGCCTTGGGGCTTTGCTGGAGGAAGCCCCTGGCTGAGTCTGGGGGCAGAGGCTTTCACCCAGCAGCTCCAGGAAGGCAGCAGAGGCTGGGGGACTGCTAAGCCCTGCTGCAGGGCAGCCCAGGCAGCTGAGGAGAGTCTTGTTCTGGGCAGAACAAGGGACAATTGTGATGTGGGACTGCAAACCCACGTCAGCATCTCCCCCCCACCCCCTCCTCCAACCTCTTGCAGGCACACAAACGACACCAGGCCAAGCATTTCCTCCTCTGCTGCCTTGGAGAGGGGAAAGCTGCAGGCTTTGGGCTTTCCTCAGGACAAACCAAACCTTTTCTCTGTCTTTTCTTTGATTCTTTGGGGGGAGGGGGGAGGAGGAGGAGGAGGAGGGAGTTTGGCATTGCCCTGAGGGAGCCTTCCCAAGGGTTGGTCTGTCGAGAAAGCAGAGGCAGGAGGCAAAGGCAGCAAACAATAGCTGAGGAGCAAGAAGGCTGCTGGCTGAGGCTGGAGGGCTGCAATCAAGTGCAGATGTTCTGCCACCTATTTTGGCTGCTGGAGGGATGCACAGGGAAAGGGATTCAGCCATGCCCTGGGCAAGGCAATTGCAGCCCTGCCAGGGGCAGGCAGGAGCAAGGCTGGGCTGCAAGGTTTGGGAGGCAGAGACCTGCTGAGAAAGGAAGAAACCTCAGCCAGAGGTGCTCTTGGTGAGCACCTGGAGGCTCACAGGCAAGAGCAGGGGTCTGGGGTGGTAGGGAGGCACTGGCACAGGGGGGTTGTGGAAGCCTCCTCCCTGGAGGTGTGCAAGCAACAGAAATGGTGGAGAGGGTCCCAAAGCTGGAGGGCTGCAGCACCTCTGCCGTGGGGACAGGCTGAGAGGGTTGGGGTTGGTCAGCCTGGAGAAGAGAAGGCTCCAAGGGGACCTCAGAGCAGCCTTCCAGTACCTGCAGGGGCTCCAGGAGAGCTGGGCAGGGACTTTGGACAAGGGCTGGGAGGGACAGGATGAGGAACAAGGGCTTGGAGCTGGGAGAGGGGAGGCTGAGACTGGAGGGAAGGGATCCTGACCCCAAAGCTCCTCTAACCTACCCCTAGCAGCCTTCTTTTGTCCCAGCCAGGAGCAGCTCCTGTTTTGGGGCTGCTTTGGGTGCCAATCCTCCTGTTGGCAGGGGGTGCAGCAGTGCTCTGAGGGCACACAGTGAGGGCTGAGCAGGAGTCCCTGGCTCCAGACTCCTGGGCATGAGATGCCAGCACGGCACCGCTGCAAGCGAGCTTGCAAGCCAAGGGCTTCATGTCCCTCTGCTGCCTTCCTCCTCCTCCCTGCCATGGCTGCAGCCCAGAGCCAGGCCTCCTCCTCCTCCTTCCCTGAGCTTTGGAGTTCAGAGAGCCTGGGAAAGAGGGAGGGAGGAAGGGAGGGAGCAGCAGAGCCCACTTGGCTCTTCCCAGCTCTTCCCTCCCTCCTTTTTTTTTCTCCCCCTGCCCAATCTACTTTTAATGATCCAATTGCTGGTGTCCAGCAGATTAGGAGAAGGGGGCTCAGGGAAGGGGAGGCAGCAGTGGAAGGAGCAGGAGGAGCTGTGCACAAAACCCTTTTTGGCAGCCAGAGCTCCTCTTTGGTTCCTCCTGCTCCGGGAGAGCTGGAAGGGAGCTTGGGTGTCCCCGGCACGCCCCCAGCCCCAATGCAGCCCTGCTCCCCCCCTCTGCTGCAGGCCTGGCCTGCTCCATGCCCACATGCCAAGCCCCAGCTGCTCAGCCCTGCATGGAGGAGGTTTGTTTTGCAGGCAGTTTGGCTGCTGGGAGCAGGTTCCCCTCGCCTGCAGAGCTCAGCTCGCCCAGCGCGCTGCCAGGAGCGCCCGGCAAGGTAGGGCTTGGGGTTGGCTTCCAGAGAGGAGATCCTGGGGGGGTGTTGAAAGGGGTTTCTTCTTTTCCTCTGCTTCCAAAGGGCAGCCTCCCTCCCTCCCTCCCTCCTCTTTCTCCTCCTCCTCCTCCTCCCCTGGCTCCTGCTTGACGGCACAGCCAGGCAGGTCTCTGCAGGGCAGGCTCTTGGCAGTGGTTGCCTTGGTTGGGAAGTGCCCTGGAAGGAGGAGAGGGCTGGGGGGGGACATGAAGTGTAGGGTGCCAGGTGGGGAGGGGACATTGCAGGGGGAGGGTTCTGAGTGCTGCTTTCACCCTCTCCCCTTGTGTTCCCCCTCCCCCCACCCCCAGCCCTTTCCCTTTCCACCCTGCGGCTCTCGCAGGAAGCATTTGGAGCTTCGCAGCTCCCGGAGAGGACCCCCAGGAATAAAAAGCCTCTGGGGCAAGCTGGGGAGCAGCCTGGGGGTGTCCCAGGGCCTCTCAGCATGGGCAAGAGAGGCAGGGGTGACTGAGACACAGAATCACAGAATGGGGAGGTTGGAAGGGACCTGTGGGGCTCCCCCAGTCCAACCCCCCCTGCCCCAGCAGGGCTCCCCCAGCGGCACAGTGCCCAGGGGGGGGTTGGGAGCTCTGCACAACCTCTCTGGGCAGCCTGCTCCAGGCCTCCAGCACCCTCACAGCGAAGAAGTTTCTCCTCTTGATCAGATGAAACCTCCTGGGGGTCCACTTTGTGCCCCTTGCTCCTTGTCCTGTCCCTGGGCAGCACCCTCTTGCCCCCCAGCCTTTGGCTCTTGCTGAGCATTGCTCAGAGCCCCTCTGGGGCTGCTCTGCTCCAGGCTGAAAAGGGAAGAAGATCAAAGTGAAAAGGGCAGAAATCAAACCCAAAAGGGGGGGAAATGGAACAAAAAGGGCAGAAATCAAACTCCAAAGGGGGGGAAATGGAACTGAGAGGGGGAGAAATGGAACTCAAAAGGAGGGGGAATGGAACTCAAAGGGAAGAAACCAAACTCAAAAGGGGGAGAAATGGAACAAAAAGGAGGGGAAATGGAACTGAAATGGGGGGAAAAGGAACTCAGAAGGGGGAAACCAAACTCAGAAGGGGGGAAATGGAACCAAAAGGGCAGAAATCAAACTCAAAAGGGGGAGAACTGGAACTGAAATGAGGGAAATGGACCTCAAAGGGGGAGAAGTGGAAGTCAAAAGGAAGAAAGATCAGACTCAAAAGGGAAAGATCAAACTGCAAGGGAAGGAATCAAGCTGGAAAGGAGACAAATCAAACTAAAAGGGGTGAAGGGGGGGGGGGGAATCAAACTAAAAGGGGGTGTGGGGGGAAAGTCCAAGTAATGCAAAGGCCTCTGGCTGCCGTTGGCAGAGGTGCCCCCAGCCCAGCTGTGTGGGGGGAGGGGAGGGGCTGGGGGCATCTCTGGGCTTGGTTCAAGCTTCCCTTGTTGTGCTCTCCGCTGCCTGCTCCTTCCACCTGTGCAGGCTCAGCCCCTGCTGAGCCCAGGGCTCCCCTGCTGGCTGTGCAGGGGGGGTCTGAGGAAGGCCTCGAGGAAAGGGGGGAAGGAGGCAGAGAGTCCCTTGGGGGGGTGGGGGGGGAGGTGGGGAAGGAGGGCAAGAGGCCAGCTCAGGTTTCTTGCCCTCAGCCAGAGCTTGTTAAATCCCTTCCCCTCTCGTCTTACCACCAACTGCTTTGGGGCTTCTGTCGATCTCCTGCGCTCCAGATGTTGGCTGCAGCTGGGCTTGGAGAGCCTCGGGATGCTCCCAGGCCAGAAGCTGGGGGGGGAGGGGGAGAGAGGGCAGGGCTCCTGTGCCGGTGTGGCTGTGTGGAGAAGGGGCAGGGGAGAGGGAGCTGAAGGGTTGCAGATGCAGCCCCTGCAGCCCCCTGCTTGCTGCTGGTGCCCGGCTCAGGCTGGCAGTGCTCTCTGCCTGCCCTTTCCCCCCCCCCCTTTTCCCTTTCTTTCGGTTGTTGCTCTCCCCCTGCAGAGTCGAAAGGACAAAGAGAGACCTAAACAGAAGCACAAGAAACGCCCAGAGTCTCCCAGCAGCCTCCCCCCAGCCTCGGTGCCGGTTCCTGCCGACAAGGTACCACCACCCCCTCCCCCCCCGGGGGGCTGCAGGGGGTGCCCCGGGGGGGCTGAGCAGCCAGGCTGCTTTTTTCCCTTCCTCCTGGGAGGTGGAGAGGACAGGGCAGAAGAGCAGAGGAGAAAGGAGGGGAGGGGACTTCTTTTTTTGGGGGGAGGGGTCCAGGTGTTTTGGCTCCTGGCTCCTCAGCTGGGGAGCTGGAGCCGGCAGCTGCCTTGGCCTGTGGCAGCACTGAGGCTGCAGCATCGTGGAGCTGAGCCCCCCGGGTGATGGAGATGATGATGAGAGGTGATGGAGAGCTGCGAGGGGGCAGCCTGGCTGGCAGCAGATGGTGAGGTCTGGAGCTCTGGGGGAAGAGGTAAAGGTGTTCCTGCCTTGGCCACCCTGGGAGCAGCTGAGGCAGGCAGGGCAGGGAGCTGTGGGAGGAGGTGTTGGCCTCCATGAAACCAACTGCTGGAGCTGGGGGGGAAAGAAAACAGCCCCCAAGGCAATCTGAGAGGCAAAGGAGGTCTCCTGGTGCAGAGCAGAGGTGGGGGTTGGTCTGGGAGCTGCTGGCAGGTTGGGCTCTGTCCTTCCAGGGGCAGAAGGGTGGTGGTGTGGTTTGCTCCTCAGCTGGCACAGCATCCCAGCAGGGTTGGAAGGGACCTCTGGAGTCCAAGCCAGTCCTGGGCACCCCCAGCAGCTTGCCCAGGAGCTCAGTGCCCAGGAGGGGTTGGAAGCTCTCCACCCCAGGAGGCTCCACAACCTCTCTGGGCAGCCTGCTCCAGGCCTCCAGCACCAAACAACTTTCTCCTCCTGCTCAGATGGAACCTCCTGGGCTCCACTCTGTGCCCCTTGCCCTGTGCCTGGGCAGCACTGAGCAGAGCCTGGCCCCAGCCTCTTGCCCCCCAGCCTTTAGCTCTTGCTGAGCATTGCTCAGCTCCCCTCTGGGGCTGCTCCCCCCCAGGCTCTCATCCTGTGCTCCTCACAGTGCTGCTCCAAGCCCCTCAGCAGCCAGATGGAACCTGCTGGGCTCCACTCTGTGCCCCTTGCCCTGTCCCTGGGCACCACTGAGCAGAGCCTGGCCCTCAGCCTCCTGCCCTTTAGGTATTGATCAGCATTGATCCTGGTTATGAAAGCCAGGCAGAGGGGCACAGTGTGGAGGCTTTTGGTGTGCTCCTGAGGTGCTGAGGCAGCCCAGCTCCCTCCTGGGGTAGAGGTCACTTGTGTGGCTTTGCCTTCTGCGTGCCCAGGGCTGCTGGGGCATAGCCAGGCTGTCTCCACACTGCTGCTGGCATCCTGCTGCTGGCTGTCAGGGCAGCCCTGAGCTGTGATCCCTGCCAGCCTCAGGCTGCAGCAGTGCAGAGCAGACCCCATGGAGCTTGTGCTGCCAGCAGCTGCAGGCCAAGCTCAGGGTCAGGGACCAAGGGAGGCTCCTGCAGGGCTGCAGCTGTGCTGCCTGTAGTGGGAAGGGGAATGAATGCTGCAGGGCTGCTGTGGTGTGAGGGGGGAGAAGGACCTGGGGCCAAGCTCCTGCTGGAACAAGCAACCAACCATGTCCCAGGCTGTCCCTTGGCTGCATTGAAATGCTGCCTGGGGAGCCTGGGGTGTCCCTTCTGTGGCAGGGAAGAGGAAGCTTCCCAGGCTGGCAGTGCCTGCATGTGTGAGAAGCACTGCAGGGGCAGCCTGGCAGAGCCCAGAGCTGCTGCCAGGCAGCTCAGGGTTGCTTTGGGTTAGCCCTGAAGAGGATTTGCTGTGCTCTGTGTGAGGCCAAGCCTGGCAGCAGGGAGCAGATGGAGGTCAGAGCTGAAGTGGCAAAGCTGCTCTGGGGGGGGGGCTCAGGCCAGAATGGCAGAGTGGTGGAGTTCAGGAGGGACCTCCTGGAGGTCATCCCAGCCCCCCCCTGCCCCAGCAGGGCTCCCCCAGCAGCCTGCCCAGCAGCACAGTGCCCAGGGGGGGTTGGGAGCTCTGCACAGCCTCTCTGGGCAGCCTGCTCCAGGCCTCCAGCAGCCTCACACCAAACAACTTTCTCCTCCTGGGCTCCACTCTGTGCCCCTTGCCCTGTGCCTGGGCAGCACTCAGCAGAGCCTGGCCCCAGCCCCTTGCCCCCCAGCCTTTAGCTCCTGCTGAGCATTGCTCAGCTCCCCTCTGGGGCTGCTCCCCCCCAGGCTCAGCTGCCTCAGGGCTCTCAGCTATTTCCTCCCGAGGCTGAGCAGCAGAAAGCTGCAGCAGGACAGAGCAGAGGAGCAGCCTCTGGGCTGAGCTGCCTCTTGGGTTACCTGTGCTCATGTCAGGGCAGCTCAGCTCTGGCTGCTGGCAGCAGCAGGTCCCCCCCCCAGTTAGCAGAGCTGGCAGCAGCTGATGGCCTAAGAAGATTATTTTCAAGCTGAGCTGAAATCCAAACCCTGACTCCTGGCCAGGCAGAGCAGTTGGGAGACAATTCCCCCCCTGTCTCCTCCAGAGCCTTGCCAGACCTTTGTAAGTGAGGAGGGAAGGCTGCAGTTCAGTTTTACAGGCAGCTCTCAGCCCTTTGTGAGCTCCAGCTCAGGAGAGCCTGAGGAGTGGCAGAGGTTTAGTGTCCCCCCCTGGGGAGTCAGCATTCAGCTTCCCCAGAGGCTCTTTTCCCCCTTGCTGCTGCTTTGGGTGCCCAGATCCCCAAAGGGTTGTTCAGGCTCCCTGCAGGGAGCTGGAGGAGCTCCTCAGCAGCCCTCCCCAGCTTCCTCCCCCCTTGTTGGGAGGCTTTCTGGGGGTGTGGAGCTCTGCACAGCTTGGGTTGGTGTCAAACCTTGCAGCAGCTGCCTGCAGCATGCCCCAGCAGGTTTGCTCCTGGGAGCCAAACTCAGCTGGGTCCTCTCTGGGCCTTAGAGCAGGGAGGGCTGGGGAGGGCTGGAGCCTCATCCCTGGAGGTGTTCAAGGCCAGGCTGGAGGTGGCTCTGAGCAGCCTGCTCTGGTGTGAGGGGTCCCTGCCCATGGCAGGGGGTTGGAGCTGGCTGAGCCTGGAGCTCCCTTCCAGCCCTGATGGTTCTGTGCTGCTGTGGCCATGCAGAAGAGCTTTGCCAGTCCCTGCTGTGCCAAGGTGAGAGGCTGAGGAGAGCTGGGGGCTCCTCCTCCTCCTCCTCCTTCTCTCCTCTCCTCTCGTCTCCTCACCACCTGCATGGTCTTGGGCAAACCATTTCTTGCTCCCTTGGTCTCCTCCAAGTGACCCAAGCAGCAATGTGAGGGCAGCTGCAGGGGACACAGCCCCCAGCCCTCATGGGTTCATGGAATGGGTTGGGCTTGGAAGGGACCTTCAAGATCAGCCAGTTCCAAGCCCCCTGCCATGGCCAGGGACACCTCCCACCAGCCCAGGCTGCTCCAGGCCTCATCCAGCCTGGATCAGGAGACATCCACAGCCTCCCTGGCACCTTCCACGGGGAGCAGCTGGGTGAGAGCAGATCTCAGGGAGCTGCAGCTGGGCCTGGGGCAGCCCTGGATGCCCATGGCAGGGCCAAAGGTGGCAGCACACCCAGTGAGTCCCAGCCTCCCATCCCAGGGCACTGGGAGCCCTGCCTGGGAGCCTGGCAGTGAGGAGCAGGAGCATCACTTCCTCCTTGGGTACCAGTGGCAGCAGCCCCACTGCAGTCTGCTTAGCCTGAGAGGAGCCTGCAGCAGCAGGCAGCTGAGCCCCAGGCTCTGCTCTTGCTCCCAAAGTCCTCCAGGAGCTTTCAGCAGCCCTTTCCTGGGGGGGTTTCATCCCTGGGGACTTCCCAAGCTGCTCTTCCAGGAGGGGCTGACAGTGGTGGAGCTCTTCCCTTGCTCTGGAGGAGGAGGGATGTGGTTCCCCCTTGCCCTCAGAGGCAGCTGGACTGGGAGCAGTGCTTGGGAGCTGGGAGTGAGGAGCAGGAGCATCAGCATGGGGGGGTCCTGGCTCCTGGTTGTTTTCCCTGTGGGGTATCCTGGCTCCTGCATGTTTCCCATGGGGGTGTCCTGAGGGACAGGACCCCTGGCCAGAGGAGAGTGTGTGGGGGGAGAGGGAGGGCAATTGCTGCCCCTCAGGGCCAGTTGGGTCAGGAGAGGTCCCTGCTGTGGCCACATCTGGCCCCCAGTCAGTCACCCTCTGTGGTTTGCTGCTTGCCAGGGCTCCAGCAGCCACCATGAAGGCAGCAAAGAGCCCTCAGAGGTCAGCAGGTCGGAGGTGAAGGGCAGGAAGTCCTCCAGCCATGGCAGCAGCCACAAGGGGAAGAAGACAGGGAGTGGGAAGAGCTCGGTGGGCTTCAGCTCAGCGTCCTCCAGTGGCACCTTCCAGCCTGCAGGTAAGGCTGGGCTGAAGGAGGAGGGCCCTGGGAGGGGGGAGGGGGGAAGGGGATGTTTGGCTCTGCTCCTCCCTGCCTTGAGGGTCTTTGCCAACCCACACAGCTCTGATGTCCCCCAGCCAGGCTTGGGAGGCTTTGCTGCTGGTTGTTTCTTTGACCCCTGGGGGAGAGGAGGAGAAACCTCCTTGCTCCATGCAGAGGGGGAAGAGCTGAGGCAGGGCTGAGTGCCCCAGGCCTGCTGCTGCAGCACCAGCAGGAGCAGCTCCAGATGTGCAGGGGGGAGGAGGAGGAGGGAGGGGAGGGAGGGATGCTGTGTGCAGGCAGTGTGGGCACCACCTGTCCCCTCTCCCCTCTCCCCTCTCCCCTCTCCCCTCTCCCCTCTCCCCTCTCCCCTCTCCCCTCTCCCCTCTCCCCTCTCCCCTCTCCCCTCTCCCCTCTCCCCTCTCCCCTCTCCATGGTGCTTCAGGGAGAGCTGGCAGAGAGACCTGAGCCCCAACCTTGCAGCCAGGCTCCCCTGAGCCCCCAGAGCTTGCAGCCAGGCAAGCCTGGGGGGAGGGGCAGGATGATGGAACTGCTAGGGGGAGATGATGGGGGGGGGGGGGAAATGGAGGGATGATGGAGCTGCTATGGAGGGTGATGGAGCTGGTGGGGTTGATGGAGCTGCGGGGGGGGGTGATGGAGCTGGTATGGGGGTGATGGAGGTGCTGTGGGGAGGGTGATGGAGGTGCTGGGGTGGGGGTGGGTGATGGAGCTGCTAGGGGGCACCTCTGCTGCCTGCCAAAGAGCAGCACCAGGCTGCGAGGGGGCAGGGGCTGGGAGGGGGCAGGGGTTGGCCTTCAGCCCCCCTCCCCCAACCCTTCCTTTCTCTTCCTTTTCTTTCCCCCCACCCCCCTCTCTGCTTCCCCTCCCCAGGTACCTCCTGCAGCACCTTGCAGTGCTCCCAGGACTTTGTGACGTTCCCCAAGCTGGAGCAGGAGGAGGAGAAGTACAGGAAGCCTGCCTCCTCCTCCTCCTCCTCCTCCTCCTCCCACTGCTCGCCGCTGTACGAGGGGCAGAAGGGGGACGTCTTCGAGCAGAAGGTGATCTTCTCGGGCTTCGGCTCCATCATGCGCTTCTCCACCTCCGCCGTCGGCCAGCAGAGGGCGCGGGAGGCCTCCCCCGTGGACTACAAAGCCTCCGCCGGCGGCGGCGCCCCCGCGGTGGGCACCCCGGGCACCCCTGGCGCCGCCGGCAGCCACAAGCGGATGCCCTCCCTCAGCGCGGAGGAGGGAGAGGTGCTGAAGGAGAAGAAGCACAAAGGCAGCAAGAAGAACAAGCACGGCCCTGGCAGGCCCAAAGGGGGCAAAGGCAAAGAGGGGCTGGGTGCCCAGCTGGCTGGGTCCACCTCCACTTCCTCCTCCCCCTTCTCCGGGGGGTCCCTGGTGAGCTCCAGCGTGGGCAGCTCCTCCAGGCCCTTCAGCCACGCTGGGACCCTGCCCAGCCTCAGCATGGAGTCCCCACTGCTGGGCTCAGGTATGTCCCCCCCCAGGGGCTTCCCTGCCAGCCCTGCTTGGCCTCTGGCAGCAGCAGCCCTGAGCTGCTGGCTGGGGACCTCCCCGCAGAGGGTCGCCGGTGGGGGGGGGGGGGTGTGGGGGTTGGAGTTTGGGGCTTGGGTTTGGTGCCAGGACACATCTGGGGGCTGCCTCATCCAGGTCAGCTCCCCTGCTGTTGGTGCTGAGCCTGGGCTGGGGAGCTGGAAAGCCTCAGCTTGGGCAGGGGCACAGCCAGGGCCAGCCTGGAGGCAAGCTTGGAGCAGCCACAGCCTGACCTCAAATGAGAGGCTCTGCTCAGTGGCTCAGGCTCAGCTCCTCCCTGAGCAGCAAACCCTCTCATCCTGCTCTCACCACAGCCAGGTAGGGCTGGGGCACTGCCAAGCCACCAGCCATGCCCACAGGGCTGTGCCCAGGCCCTCCCCTGGCAGGGCTGGGGGCAGCCAGGCCGTGGGGCAGGAAGGGGTTAAAGCAGCAGGCAGGAGAGGGGTTGGCTGCTGGGGGCTGGGGTTTGGCACTCTGCTGGCAGCAGAAGTTGTCCTGGGTCTGTGGTGGGTTGCCTGCAGATGCTCCAATGTAGGTCAGCCTGCAGAGCAGGGAGGGGGGGAGGTGGCACTTGGTGGCCCAGATCTCTGCACAGCCTGGGAGAGGAGAGGAGGAGAAGGAGGAGGAGGAGGAAGAGGAGAAGGAGAGGGGAGGAGAAGGAGAGGGGAGGGAGGAGGAGGAGAAAGAGGAGGAGGAGGAGAGGAAGAGGAGGAGGAGGAGAGGAAGAGGAGGGGAGGAGCTGCCAGGGTTGATGCCAGGGGTCCCTGAGTGCCACTGTGGTCCCTGAGCATCACCATGGTCCTGAGCACCATGGAGGGGTCCCTGGGTGCCACTGTGGTCCCTGGGCAGGGCTGGTGGGGGCTGGGGGGCTGCTCTAACACCTCTCCTCCTCCTCCTCCCCTCCCAGGCATCTACACCAGTAACAAGGACCCCATCTCCCACGGGGGGGGAGTGCTGCGAGCTGTGTGCAGCACCCCCCTGTCCTCCAGCCTGCTGGCACACCAGGGCACCTCCTCCCTGCCCCAGCTCAACAGGTCTCCCTTTGCCAGCACCATCCCAGCCTCCTCCTCCTCCTCCTCGGTCTCCACCACGCAGGTAAGAGCCTCAGAGCCGCCCTGGGGAGCCCCTTCTGATGCCCACCCTCCACCTCCCCTCTTCTCTGTGGCTTTGGGGAGGGGGCACAGCAAAGGGCTGCAGAGATGCTGAAGGGCCTGGGACAGCTCTGAGGGGAGGAGAGGCTGAGTGTGGAGAAGAGCAGCCTGGGGGGCACCTGATCAGTGCTGATCAATAGCTCAAGGCTGGGTGGCAGGAGGCTGGGGCCAGGCTGTTGGCAGTGGTGCCCAGTGCCAGGCCAAGGGGCAGTGGGCACAAAGGGGCACAGGAGAAACTCCTCCTGAACATGAGGAGGAACTTCTTGAGCTGAAGGCTGCTGGAGGCCTGGAGCAGGCTGCCCAGGGAGGTGCTGGAGCCTCCAGCTCTGGAGAGAGCTTCCAGCCCCCCCTGGATGTGCTCCTGAGTGACCTTCCCTGGGTGGCTCTGCCTGGGCAGGGGGCTTGGGCTGGGTGCTCTGCAGAGGGTCCCTCCCAGGCTGTGGCCATGAGGGTTGATGGAATCAGAGGGGCTGGAAGGGACCTCTGGAGGTCATCAAGTTACTGTCCTGGTAGATTCCTGGGAAGTCATTCTGCTCTCTCTCTGTCTCTGTCTCCATCCCTTTGCCCTGCAGGTGTTCTCCTTGGCAGGCTCCACCTTCAGCCTCCCTTCCTCACACATCTTTGGAAGCCCTCTCACCTCTGGGCTCTCCATCAACCCCCTCCTGAACCAGGCAGAGAGCAGCCGGGCAGGTACGTGAGCCAGCAGGTATGTGAGCTGGGACCTCCCCCCAGGGGGGGCTGGGACCTCCAGTGTGGGGGCTGGGACCTTGAGGATGGGAGGTGGGACCCCCAAGATGGGCTGGGACCTGCAGGATGGGAGCTGGGACCCCCAAGATGGGCTGGGACCTGCAGGATGGGAGCTGGGACCTCCAGCCTGTGGGTTAGGACCTCCAGTGTGGGCTGGGACCTCCCTCCAGGAGGCTCTCAGGGGAGAGGACATCTCCCTCCAGGAGGCTCTCAGGGAGAGGAATCTGGGTCCTGAGCAGCCTGAAGTTGGAGCTCCAGGGGCTGGAGCCTCAGGAAAGCCAGGAGGGTGTCCCAGCAGCGACCGAGGGGCAGGCTGGGGCAGTCCCTGGGGCTGGAGGAGTGAGGACCCCAGCCCGGAGCTGCCGGTGCGAGCTGCTGGGGGAGCAGCTGGGGGCTGGTTCTCGGCAGCAGGAGCTGCTGGCAGGAGCTGCTGCCCTGCTCGGGGCCTCGCTCTGTAAATCAGAGCGTTCCCTGCAGGAGACTTCCCAGATCCCTGCACGGAGGAAGTGTCCCTCTGTGCGTGAAGAAGAGGAGGGGCGAGGCAGGCAGCCGCAACATCTGACACGTCCCAGAGCCAGGAGGGGAGGAGGAGGAGGGGGAGGAGGAGGAGGGGGAGGGGGGGGGATGTGTGTTTATGGGCTGGCAGGCTCCGGGGATGGGAGGCGAGGCAGAGAAATCCACTCCTTGGTTCCCCCCTCGGGTGGGAGATGTCCCCCCCAGCAGCTCCAGGGGCTGGGGTCCCCCCCAGCAGCTCCAGGGGCTGGGGTCCCCCCCAGCAGCTCCAGGGGCTGGGGTCCCCCCCAGCAGCTCCAGGGGCTGGGGTCCCCCCCATCTCCCCATCATCAAGGAGGGCTCTGGGGCTGGGGGGGGCGAGAGGGGACGGGGGGCAGCTGCTGGAAGCTGAAGCTCTTCAAGTTTAGTTTCCAGCACCTGGAAACTCTGGGAAGAGCCCCAGAGGGATCCCTGATTCCCTTTGGGAAAGGCTCCCGGGGGCAGAGGGCTGCAGCGGTGCTCGGGAGGGAGCTGAGCTGAAGCTTGGCAGAGGATTGAGTCAGCTTTGGAGGCTCAGCAAAGCCTTTTGCCCCCCCCGCTCGCCCCCCACCCCCCACCAAGCCCTGCAGCTTTACAGCTGAAGGCTAAGCTGCTGCTGCCCCTCCTTGAGGGTTTTGTGGCTGGGGAGGGAGCTGGCCTGAGGCAGAGGCTCTGGGGCTGCTCTGGTTCCTCCAACCCCCCCCCCCCCCCCCCAAAACCCTCCCTGCAAGCTCCCCCCAGGCTCTCCCCCATGCTGCCCCCCAAATTCCCTTCAAGATCACCCCAGAATTCCCTGCATGCTCCCTCCCGACCCCCCTCCAAG
Organism: Dryobates pubescens; assembly: GCF_014839835.1. NCBI lineage: Eukaryota > Metazoa > Chordata > Aves > Piciformes > Picidae > Dryobates > Dryobates pubescens. Next base: position 1,433,986 of record NC_071647.1, on the reverse strand, counting down.
CTCCCCCCAAGGCTGTCCCCCCAAATTCCCTGCATGCTGCCCCCCAGGCTGCCCCCAAGCTGCCCCCCCGAGTTTCCCTGCAAGCTCCCCGCATGCTCCCCCCCATCCCCCCGTCCAAGCTCCCCGCGGCTCCGAGCCGTGTCCCCCCTCCCTCACCCCCAGCCCTGCGATCTGTCCCCTGCCGCTCAGCCTCGGGGGGGTCGCCGGTGCCCTTCCCCGGGTGCCCCCCGGGCAGTGCCGGTGCCCGGCAGCCCCTCCCGCGGCGGGCGGAGCGCTGCTCCCCGCTGCCCTCTAGCGGCCACCGGCAGCACCACAGCCCCCAAACCCCCGGGGCACGCAACGGGCACCTGCCGGCGCCGGGCGCCTCCGCCACACCGGGTCCTGTGTCCCTTGTCCCCCCCACCCAGAGCCTGACCTGGAGGACTGCGGGTTTGGCTGCCGAGGGACCTCCCCCCAGGAGAGCCTCTCGTCCATGTGAGTGTCCTTCGGCAGCCCCGCGGGGGCCCCGCAGCCGCCTGGGAAGGGCTTGGAGCTCGGGAAGCCTTGGGATGACACAGCAAGGAACGGGGAAGAGCTGCGGGCGGGGGGGAGGAGAGGAGTGGAGGCAGCTTCTGCCCTTCTCCTTGGGGATGGGGTGGGGTAAGGTAGGAGAGGATGGGATGGGGAAGGTGGGATGGGATGGGATGGAATGGGATAAGATGGAATAGGATGGGATGGGGAAGATGGAATGGGATAAGATGGATGGGATGAGGTGGGATGGGATAAGCTAGAATGGGATGGCAAAGGTGGGATGGGATGAGGTGGGATGGGGTAAGATAGGATGGGATGCAATGCACTGGGATGGGATGGGATGGGATGGGATGGGATGTAAGGAGGCAGCTTTGCTTTTCCCACACGAGCCAAGGCTCTCCTGGAGTGGAGCAGAGCCAGGCTGGACGAGATGCAGCCACTCCCAGGGTGAGGCAGAGGAGATGTGAGCAGCAGGCAGCAGAGCAGAGCAGGTCCGGAGCGGAGAAGCTCTCTGACACGTCCCCAACCCTTCCCCAGGTCTCCCATCAGCAGCCTGCCGACCCTCTTTGACCAGACAGTGTCTTGCAGCAGCAGTGGGCAGCTGGAGAATGTCCCCCAGGCCACCCCCAACATCGAGCAGCTCCTGGAGAAGCAGGGCAATGGGGAGGCTGGGGTGAACAGTGAGTCCTGGGGGCAGGGGGCTGGGGGAGGGGAACAGTGAGTCCTGGGGGCAGGGGGCTGGGGGAGGGGAACAGTGAGACCCTGGGGCAGGGGGCTGGGGGAGGTGGAGAGTGAGACCCTGAGGGTGTGGGGCTGGGGGAGGTGGAGAGTGAGACCCTGAGGGTGTGGGGCTGGGGGAGGTGGAGAGTGAGACCCTGAGGGTGTGGGGCTGGGGGAGGTGGACAGTGAGACCCTGAGGGTGTGGGGCTGGGGGAGGTGGAGAGTGAGACCCTCCAGGCAGGGGCTGGGGGAGCAGAGCTCCTTAGCTTGTCCCTCTGGGAGCCAGCTGGGATTTTGCCCACAGGCAGAGGAGCTGGGTGGGGGCCAAAGCACATCTGTGGCATGGGGGAGTGGGGCTGTGGTCTGGGGTCAGTCTCCCCACTCCAGTGTGGTCTAATTGTGGTTCCCCCTGTGGCTCTCCTGATTCCACCATCCTCTCTTCTCTCCCCTCACCCTGTCCCCTTCCCCCCCCTGCCCTGCCCTTGCCTGCAGTTGTGGAGATGCTCAAAGCCCTGCACTCGCTGCAGAAGGAGAACCAGAGGCTGCAGGAGCAGATCATGACCCTGACAGCCAAGAAGGAACGTTTGCAGCTCCTCAATGTCCAGCTCTCTGTCCCCTTCCCCGTGGTGACCAGCAGCAATGGGCCAGGCGGCCAGGCCCAGTACATTCTGCCCCCCAATGGTGAGGGTGCTGGGGGCGGGGGGGAGGTGGGTGCAGCACCCTCCTCGAGCCCTGGAATGGGTTGGGTTGGAAGGGACCTTCAAGACCACCCAGTCCCAGCCCCCTGCCACGGGCAGGGACACCTCCCCCCCAGCCCAGGCTGCTCCAAGGCCTCATCCAGCCTGGTCTGAAACACCTCCAGGGAGGGGACAGCCACAGCCTCCCCTGGGCAGCCTGTGCCAGGCTCTCCCCAGCCTCACTGGGAAGAATTTCTGTGCCCTGCCCTAGCAGAGGGCAGGAGATGGGGGGGTCACAGTGGGGAGGATCTGACCCTTGGGTGCTGTCAGAGTGCCCCCACCCTGACCTTCATCCTCCCTCCTTCCAGTCTGCACCAACGATTCCCTGAGCATCAGCAAGAGCCCCCCCTGCAAGAACAGCTTTGGGATCGAGAACTCCCTCTCCACTTCCTCTGAGGTAAGCTGAGCCAGCACCAGCCCCGGGGGGGGAGCAGAGCAGTGGCCTCCCAGTGGACAGCCAGGTGGTCAAGCCTTGGGGGTCCAGCTTTCTGTCCCTGGGGTGCTCTCAGCACTGAGGCTCCGGGCAGGGCTTGGGGAGCCTAAGGTGAGGAAGCTTCTGGGTGGCCCTGGAGGTCCAGCAGAGCAGCTCTGAGATCTGGGAAGGACCTTGCTGAGCATCCCCTCTCTGTGCTTACACTCACAGCTTCCCCCTGCCCACCACCACCTCCAACTCCTGCCTTGAACACCCCACCCCCCCCCCCCGCGGTGGGAGCTGAGCTGAGCTCTCCCCGAGCTGCCCCCAGTCCGATGCTCTTGTGTCCCTTTCTCCCCCCAGGACCCTCACTCAGGGTGCCCCAGCAGGAGCAGCTCTTCCCTGTCCTTCCACAGCACTCCTCCCCCCCTGCCCATGCTGCAGCAGAGCCCTGCCTCGCTCCCCCTGCCCGGGGGGCCGCAGGTGAATGGTCTGCCCAGGGCGGCCGGCGGCGGGCTGGGGGCGGGAGGAGGAGGAGGAGGAGGAGGAGGAGGCAGCACTGCCAGCCACGGCCTCTCCACGGTGCCCATGGTGGACAGCCTGATGGGGACGCTGGCAGGAGGCCAGCAGATGCCCCTCAACGGGATCCTGGGGAGCCTGAACGGAGCTCAGGCAGCCCAGCCTGCGAGCGCCCTCACCCAGGGGCCGCCGACCCTGCAGCTCTCCAGCAGCCTCAGCAGGTGAGGAGGAGGAGGAGGAGGAGGAGGAGGAGGATGGGGAAGCTCCTGGGCACCGCCCTGCCCTCTCCAGCAGCAGCTCAGCTCCGGGGGGTTGGGAGGGGGTTGGGGGGGAGGGGGGGAAGGAAACCTCCCTGCGCCTGCAGGACCAAGCCCGGGGGGGGCGGTGCTGACCTTGCCTGCCCTGCTCCCCCCCTCCCCCCGCAGCGTTCCCAGCCTGAGTCCCCTGACCGAGCAGCAGCGGCAGGTCCTGCACCAGCACGAGCAGCAGCTGCAGCAGCTCCAGCAGCTCCTCACCTCCCAGCCCCTTAACCCGGTGAGTGTTGCCCCCTGGAGGGGAGCAGCCCCAGAGGGGAGCTGAGCCACGCTCGGCAAGAGGCAGAGGCTGGGGGGCAAGAGGCTGGGGCCAGGCTCTGCTGAGTGGTGCCCAGGGACAGGGCAAGGGGCACAAAGTGGACCCCCAGGAGGCTCCATCTGAACAGGAGGAGAAAGTTGTTTGGTGCTGGAGGCCTGGAGCAGGCTGCCCAGAGAGGTTGTGGAGCCTCCTGGTGTGGAGAGCCTCCAACCCCCCCTGGGCACTGTGCTGCTGGGCAAGCTGCTGGGGGAGCCCTGCTGGGGCAGGCTGGGGTTGGACTGAGCTCCAGAGGTCCCTTCCAGCCTCTCCCACTCTGTGATTCTATGACTGGGGGTGCTGGGGGAGGGCTTTGGAGGGGGGTGAGGACCTTGGGGTCTGGAGAAGCATCAGGCAGCTGTCCTGAGGACCTTGGCTGGCTGCCTGCATCCTCTTGGGTGAAGCAGGAGCCTCATCCTGGGCCCTTGTGGGGGAGGTGGTGAGCAGTCCATGTCCCTGGGAGCCACATTCCCTTGCCCTGCAGAAGCCCCTGGGGTGTCCCTGCCCTGCCTGGGGGCTGCAGGGAGTGCTCTCAGCTCCAGTCAGTGAAGCTCTGCCGGTTCAGCTCTGCCCTGGGCCTGGCCCCGTTGCTCTGGGAGGATTTCTGGGTCAATCTATTTATATCCCAGGGAAAGCAAACTTCCAAGGGCCTCTCTTGGCAGCAGCTGAGGTCACCCTGCCCATCAGCTGCCTCCCTGTGGCTATGGGAACGATGTCAGAGCTCAGCCCTGGTCGATGGTTGCTGTAGTGATGGGTGCAAGTTGGGCTGCATTCAAGGGGGGGGTTGGGGGTTCCTCTGGCTGCTGGTGAGCTGTGGCCCAAATCCCAGCCCCCCCTCCAGCAAGCCCAGCTCACCCCCACTGACCCTTCCCTCTCCCCTGCAGGAGCAGCAGGCCCTGGTGTTCCAGATGATGCAGCAGATCCAGCAGAAGAGGGAGCTGCAGCGGCTGCAGATGACCAACTCCTCCCAGCTGTCCATGAGCAGCCTCCTAGCAGCCACCTCTGCCCCCCTGCACTCCAGCACCGCTGCCCTGATGACCTCAGCCCCTCAGCCAGCCCCCAGCAGCAGCAGCAGCAGCAGCAGTTGCAGCAGCAGCAGCAGCGGCTCCTCTCTCCTGGCTTCCCTTTCCCCCCAACAGCTCAACCCTAGCAATGCCCTCCTGGCTTCCCAGGCCACCCCACCTCTCAACGCTGCTGGGAGCAGCCTGCTGGCCTCGGGGTCAGGCCTCCCTCCCGTGCTGGCAGCACAGCCCAACCCCTTCCTCAACCTGCAGGCCGATGGCAACACCCCGAAAGGAACGGTGCGTATGCTGCTAGCCCACCCCTGACCCCCCTGCTGCTGCTGCCTGTGCTGCTGGGGGGGCTTCTGCAGCCCCCCACCCCACCCAGAGCTGCACTTCACTGAGGGGGGAGCCACCCTGTAGGGCAGCAGAGCCACAAGGTGCTGCTGGCTTCTGCTGCATCCCCCCACCCCTGAGCCTAGGCAGGGGCAGCAGGTCCTGAGCCGACCTCTGAGGACCCCCCGGAGGTGGTCCTGGGCAGGCACAGAGGTTCCCAAGGTGGCCTTGCATGGGGGGGTCTGGGGTGCAGAGGCACACAGCAGACCTGCTGCAGAAGTCAGGCTGGAGGTTGATCTCCCACCTCAGCAGGAGGAGAAACTTCTTTGGTGTGAGGGTGCTGGAGGCCTGGAGCAGGCTGCCCAGGGAGGCTGTGGAGTCTCCCTCTCTAGAGACTTTCAAGCCCCACCTGGATGTGTTCCTGCCCTGGGTGATCCTGCTCTGGCAAAGGGGGGGGAGCTGACCTCCAGGATGGTCTCCAGAGGTCCCTCCCAACCCCTATCACTCTGTGACTCCCTTCACCCCAGGATGGGACCCTGTGCCCCTGGCAAGCGCTGGTCCTGTTGGAGCCTCGTGCTGAAGCTTGGAGGTGGCTGCCTGTTGAGACCCCAGGGTTTAGGAGGAGTCCTGCACCCGAGAGGAGAGGTGGTGCAGAGGCTGCTCAGCCTCCCTGTGCAGCTGCCTCGTCCTGGAGCAGCAGCGCCCAGGCTCTGGGACGCCTTCAGCTCTGCTCCATCCCTCCCCTGGCTTTCACCCTGCACCCAGAAGGTCCAGCCCTGGTTGGAAGCATTTAGGAGCCAGAGGCCCAGGGCTGAGGAGCCAGGCTGGCTTGAACTGGGCAGAGGGGAACCCTGGGGGCTCCAGCTGATGGCAGGAGGAGGCTGAGAGGTGGCAGTGAGCGGGGCCCAGGTCCACAGCACAGCAGGGCTCTCCCCTTCTGCCCCGGGGTGTTGGTGCCCCTCCAGTACTGACACCTTCTCCTCTGCCTCTCTCTCTCTGTTTGTTTCCCTAAAGAGCTTGACTGAAAAGGGAGCTCCTCTGAGCCAGGACAAGGGCTAAGCTCCCCCCTCTGACCCTGACCAAACCAGCAGCCAACTCCTCTCAGCCAGGGGGATTGTGGCTTTCCCACAGCCAACTTTGATACTGGTAGAGCAATGAGCACAAGGCTTCCAAGAAGCATTTTCCCCTGCTGCTGGGCAATGCCAAGAGGGTGCTTTGGAAGACACCACGGCCCTGACCAAGCCCCTGGCATCAGGAGGAGCCAAGGTGGGGGGCTGCCTGCTGCCCTGCTCCGTGCCACAGTGAATCTGAGTGGAAGAAGGAGCTCACCACCAGTCACCCGCTGGGAGTGCCAGCCCTGGGTGGGGGAAGTCGTGGGTGTGGAGACCCTCCCCAGCCCATCAAGCATCCTTGGCCAAGCCCTTGGTGGAGGGAGGCTCCTCTGCTGAGGTCTCCACTCTGCCCCAAGCAGAGGCATCTGGATGTGCCCCAGCTGGGGGAAGCTGGAGGCGGTGGCAGTGCCTTCGTGGTCTGCTTCGGCCAGGTGGAGAAGAAGTCCTCAGGCTGAGCTTTTCTCACCTGCTGGCCATCTGCTGGGCTTTTAGGATGCTCTTCTCTCTCTCCCTGAAGCCTCAGCTGGACCCAAAGCCCGGCCTGAAAAGACACCAAGTGGTGGAGCAATGGAGGAGGACCTGGTGCCTGGGGAGGAGGTGAAAGCCAACCTGCCTCAGCAGGGGACGTGGCCACATCTGCTCTGCCAGCTGCTGCCAGCTGCTGCCCGCTTGGGGAGGTCCTTCTCACCTGCCAAGCACACTCCTGCTCCTGCTGCTGCCTCCTGCTGCTGCCCTCCTGCCTTCCAGGATTCCCAAAGGCTGAGATTCCAGCTTGCCAAAAAAAAGGGGGCTTGGAGCCAGCAGTCCCCCACCCCCAGCTCTGGGGAGCCAACTTCCAGAAGGTGCCAGCTGAACCTGGAGGTTGCTTCCCAGCCCAGAGCTGGGGAGGTAGAAACTGAGGGGGGGGGGAGAGAGAAGAGAGAGTCCCAAACCCATTCCCTGGGGGCTTTTCTTGCCCCCCACCACAGACCACTCCAGGCTGCCAAAGCCTTCCCTGTTCTTCCACTGCTCTGGAGCACTTCAGCAACCTGGGACAGCTTCCAGGTCCCCTGAGCTAAGACCTTGGAGCCTTCATTTCCCCCTCCACCCCCTCCCTCCTTTTAATTTGGGGGGGGGGTGGGGGTGTGTTTCCACCTTCTGACCTTAACTTTGTCCTGCAGCCTGGAAACCTTCCCTAAGGAATCAGCATCCTGAGCTGGGAGGGATTGAAGGACAGGTTGGGGGCAGCTCTGGGGGAGGAAGGGGAATATCGATGTCGAACTGACCCCCCCCCCCCCGGGACCCCTCCTCACCCTGGGACCTCTCCTCACCCCCCCCGGGACCCCTCCTCACCCCCTGCTTCCACCCAGAGCTCTGGGAGGGGCAGGTGGGGGAAGCCTCCAGCTGAAGGGGCAAGCCCTGAGGTGTCTCCAAGTTTAGATAGCAGCAAAAAACCAGAGGCAGACCTGGCTGGGCTGTGTCTCAGCAGAGTTCCGCTGCCCCCCACCCTCCCACCCCCCCCGGGCTGGGTTTCTTTTGCACTATTCAAAGCTGTCAGCAGTGGGGGCTGGGCTGAGAGCACTGAAAAAAAGGCTTTTCCCAGGCAAAACTTCACCTGCTGCAAACCTTCCTTCGGGGTTGAGTTGCTCTTTAGTTCTCTTTTTTCAGCTGCTTTTTGCTGTGGGTTGGGAGTTTGGGTTTTTGCCTTTGGTGGTTTGGCTTTATTTAGAGCTCTTTCGATTTGGATTGCTTTTTTTTTCCCCCTTTATTAGTTGGATTTTAGTTGGATTTTTTTTTTCCTTTGTTGCTTTGGTTTTATTTAGACTTTTGGGGTTTTTTTTTTTTGCTTCATTGGTTTGGTTTTATTTGGATCTTTTTTTCCTTTCCTTTTTCCTTTCCTTTTTCCTTTCCTTTTTCCTTTCCTTTTTCCTTTCCTTTTTCCTTTCCTTTTTCCTTTCCTTTTTCCTTTCCTTTTTCCTTTCCTTTTTCCTTTCCTTTTTCCTTTCCTTTTTCCTTTCCTTTTTCCTTTCCTTTTTCCTTTCCTTTTTCCTTTCCTTTTTCCTTTCCTTTTTCCTTTCCTTTTTCCTTTCCTTTTTCCTTTCCTTTTTCCTTTCCTTTTTCCTTTCCTTTTTCCTTTCCTTTTTCCTTTCCTTTTTCCTTTCCTTTTTCCTTTCCTTTTTCCTTTCCTTTTTCCTTTCCTTTTTCCTTTCCTTTTTCCTTTCCTTTTTCCTTTCCTTTTTCCTTTCCTTTTTCCTTTCCTTTTTCCTTTCCTTTTTCCCCTTCCCATCCTTTTTTCCCTCTTTTCTTTCCCCCTCTCTCTTTTCTTTCGCCCTCGCTCTTTTCTTGTCCCCCTCTCTCTTTTCTTTTCCCCCTCTCTCTTTTCTTTTCCCCCTCTCTCTTTTCTTTTCCCCCTCTCTCTTTTCTTTTCCCCCTCTCTCTTTTCTTTTCCCCCTCCCTCTTTTCTTTTCCCCCTCCCTCTTTTCTTTTCCCCCTCCCTCTTTTCTTTTCCCCCTCCCTCTTTTCTTTTCCCCCTCCCTCTTTTCTTTTCCCCCTCCCTCTTTTCTTTCCCCCTCCCTCTTTTCTTTTCCCCCTCCCTCTTTTCTTTTCCCCCTCCCTCTTTTCTTTTCCCCCTCCCTCTTTTCTTTTCCCCCTCCCTCTTTTCTTTTCCCCCTCCCTCTTTTCTTTTCCCCCTCCCTCTTTTCTTTTCCCCCTCCCTCTTTTCTTTTCCCCCTCCCTCTTTTCTTTTCCCCCTCCCTCTTTTCTTTTCCCCCTCCCTCTTTTCTTTTCCCCCTCCCTCTTTTCTTTTCCCCCTCCCTCTTTTCTTTTCCCCCTCTCTCTTTTCTTTTCCCCCTCTCTCTTTTCTTTTCCCCCTCTCTCTTTTCTCCTTTTCTGCTTCCCCTTTCCTGCTTCCCCTTTTTTCCCCTGTTCCCCCTTTCCCTGCTTCCCCCCTTTCTTTTTTTCCCTTTCTTTTGATTTTTTAAAATTTGGTTTTATTTGGATTTTTTTTTCCCCATTTGCTTTTCTTTTTAATTTTTTTCCATTTGGTTTCATTTGGAGATTTTTGTTTTGTTTTGTTTGGATTTTTTTCCTTTCTTGGTTTGGCTTTATTTGGATATTTTTTCCTTTACTTTTTTTCTTTGTGTTTTTTTTCCTTTTTTTTTCCTTTTCCCCCCTTTTTTTCCCTTTTTTCCCTTTTTTCCCCTTTTTTCCTTTTTTCTTTTTTTTTTCTTTTTTCCCTTTTTTCCCTTTTTTCCCTTTTTTCCCTTTTTTCCCTTTTTCCCCTTTTTTCTTTTTTTCTTTTTTCCTTTTTTTCCCTTTTTCCCCTTTTTTTTTTCCTTTTTTTCCCCCTTTTTTTTTCTTTATTTTTTTCTTTATTTGGATTTTTTAATTTGGTTTCATTTGGATTTTTTTTTTCTCTCCCCTTTGTTGGTTTGGGTTCATTTGGCTATTTTTTCCCCTGTTGTTGGTTTGGTTTTGTTGTTGCTGCTGTTGGAACCCCAGGGGTTGAAGAAGGCTAAGAAACAACCAAACCAAACCAGGAGGGCTGAGGAAAAAAGGAGAGAGGGAAGAGAGGGAGGAAAAAAGCAAACCCACCCCCCCCAAAACCCTTTCTGCTCTCAGCCTCCAGTTCTGTCCCTGGGCACATTTCTGCTGCCTGCTCAGCGATGGTTTGGGGTTTTTTTTGGGGGGGGGTCCAGGGAGCTGTTGAAAGCAAAGCTAAAAGCTGGGAGGAGGTTAAGAAGCCCTTGGGAAAGGGGAGATGGCAGCTGGGGGAGGGTAGGGGTGGTGGAAATGCACTTCAGAAGGTGCAGCTGAACCTGGAGGTTGCTTCCCAGCCCAGAGCTGGGGAGATGGAAGCTGTGTGAGGGGGAAGAGAGAGTCCCAAACCCAGGGGAAAGGAGGGAGGGAGGAAAAACAACTGAACAAACCTCTCCCTCCCTTTATCTCTGCAGCACAGCCCAGACCGTGGCTCTCTTGGCACATTCCCTTGGCCCCCATCTGGGTCACCCAGCTGGGCCTGGCCAAGCTCTGAGGAGCTTCCAGTTGAGCACAGTTTGACTCCCAGGTCAGGCTCCTTCCCCCGCCCCCCCAGTCCCCTCCCCAAATTGCTCTGGCACAGTGGTGTGCTTGCACTTTTTGTTTTGTACTCCTCCCTTGCACCCCCAGATTTCTGTTGCCTCCTCTGTTGCTGCCCTGCTGACCACCAGCAGAGCCTCCAGCCCTCCCCAGGGCCCTGGTGCTGTGCTCAGAGCTGGCCAAATGCTTCTGAAGGTTAACCACATTTCACAGCCTGGAATTGGAAACTTGGCCAGGAGCAGGAAGGGAAGGGCTGGGAAGGAGAGAAGGCTGCTTAGCATTCAGCCATCCCTCCCTCCTGCCCTGCTTCCCTCCCTCCTGCCCTGCTTCCCTTCTTGTTTCCCTCCATCCTTGCTTCCCTCCTTCCCTTCTTGCTCCCCTTCTTCCCTCCCATGGCCAACCCAAGCCCCCTCAGGTCAGTGCTGTGTTCCCCACATCCCCTGGCAGTGATTTCGGGGGGGGGGGGTCAGTGAGAGCTGAGCTTCCAGCTGCTGCAGGGAGATGTTTGGGAAGAGCTTGGGATTCAGAGGCTGGATGCAGGGAATGGGTTTGGTGAGGCAGGGAGGGCTGAGCTACTCCTCCTCCTCCTCCTGCTCCATGCTGACCAAGCCACTGAGGTCTGTTGGTGGCCACAGTGTGAGTCCCAAACCCCTCTAGAGCCAGGGAAGGATGAGGCTGGGAGGAAGGAGCAGGAGACCAGACCTAGAAGTGGTGGTGCCCAGTAATAGGACAAGGGTGGGGAGAGAGGGGGCCAAGAGATAAGATGCTGAGGGGCCTTGGAGCAGCTCTGTGAGCAGCAAAGGCTGAGAGCCTGGAGCAGAGCAGCCCCAGAGGGGAGCTGAGCAATGCTCAGCAAGAGCTAAAGGCTGGGGGGCAAGAGGCTGGGGCCAGGCTCTGCTCAGTGCTGCCCAGGGACAGGGCAAGGGGCACAAAGTGGAGCCCAGGAGGCTCCATCTGAGCAGGAGGAGAAAGCTGTTTGGTGTGAGGCTGCTGGAGGCCTGGAGCAGGCTGCCCAGAGAGGTTGTGGAGAGCTTCCAGCCCCCCCTGGGCACTGTGCTGCTGGGGTACCCTGCCTGGGGGCAGGGTAGGGTTGGACTGGCTGAGCTCCAGCGGTTCCCTTCCCACCTCTTCCCACCCTATCAAAAAGCACTTAACCCATTCCCCTGCCCCCCTTGCTGGGGTGGGGGGGGGGAGGGTCCACCTTTGGAGGGGGTGTGCTTCACATCTCCCCCCACCCCTCCACCTGCCCCAGGGAGCCCAAAGGGTCTCTCTCTGGGCAGCTCGAGGAGAGGAGCTGGAGGTGCCCCTGCTCGGAAGGGTGACCCTGAAACCTATCTGTGAAACAAATGGAACAGAGGGGAAGGGGAGAGGTGGGGGGGGGGGGGGGGGGGGGGGAGGGGGAAAAAAGAGAAGAGGACTAAAAAGCTAAAGATTTTGTGTTTCAGTTGCACTTGGGGTACTTTTCTTGACCCATTTTTTGAGGCTGTTGTCTCCTTTTGGTTCCTTGCATGTTGTCTTTGGGTTCCTTTTGTCGTCGTCGTCGTCGTTGTCGTCCTGGGGGTTGCTTTGAGGAGGGGGTTTGGGGAGGGGGGAGGGGGGGGGGCTGAGGGGGGGGAGGGGTTTGTTTCTTTTTTTATCAAATCAAAGAGAGAAATGTGTATATTTTTGGCAATTTTAAGGTAATGTAGCTGAGATCTATTTTTTTCACTGCTGCTTGGACTGTTCTTTATGACAATAAAGGATTATTGATTGATAGCCAAAGGCTTCGTGCATCCAGCCCGGGAGCTGTGGGAGGGAGGGAGGGAGGGAGGGAGGGGAGCTCCTACCCCGGCCAGGGGGAGGGCAGCGCTGGGGAAGAGCTCCTGGAGCAGCGTGGGGAAGATAAAAAGGGGCTTGGGGGCTTCAAACAGCTCCAGGGCTTGGAGATTGAGCTCCACGCAGCTCCAGGGCTTCACCTTGAGCTCCACATGGTTCCAGACAGCTTCAGAGCTTGGAGATGCAGCTCCAGGGATTCTCCTTGAGCTCCACATGGCTCCAGACAGCTCCAGGGCTTGGAGATTGAGCTCCACGCAGCTCCAGGGCTTCACCTTGAGCTCCACATGGCTCCAGACAGCTCCAGAGCTTGGAGATGCAGCTCCAGGGATTCACCTTGAGCTCCACATGGCTCCAGACAGCTCCAGAGCTTGGAGATGCAGCTCCAGGGCTTCACCTTGAGCTCCACATGGCTCCAGACAGCTCCAAAGCTTGGAGATTCAGCTCCACGCAGCTCCAGGGCTTCACCTTGAGCTCCACATGGTTCCAGACAGCTCCAGAGCTTGGAGATGCAGCTCCAGGGATTCACCTAGAGCTCCACATGGCTCCAGACAGCTCCAGAGCTTGGAGATGCAGCTCCAGGGATTCACCTTGAGCTCCACATGGTTCCAGACAGCTCCAGAGCTTGGAGATGCAGCTCCAGGGATTCACCTTGAGCTCCACATGGCTCCAGACAGCTCCAGAGCTTGGAGATTCAGCTCCACGCAGCTCCAGGGCTTGGACAGTGAGCTCCACAGGGCTCCAGACAGCTCCAGAGCTTGGAGATTCAGCTCCAGACAGCTCCAGGGCTTGGACATGCAGCTTCAAACACTTCTCCAGGGTGATGCAACAGAATGAAAGGAACCAGCCTTATGTCGCAGCAGGGGAGGTTTAGGTAGGACATGAGGAACAGTTTCCGCCCCCAGGGGTTGGCACAGGCTGCCCGGGGAGGTGATGGAGTCCCCGTCCGCGCACCGGGGACCCCGGGGGTGGGGGAGGAACGGTGCAAGGAGCCGGGGGGAGGAAACGGTGCTGCAAGGATCGCTGCAAAGCAGGGGGGGAACGTTTCAGCAGCCAGCAGCCGAGCTCCTGCCGAGCCCGCCCTGCCCCGGCTCTTCCGGTGGGACCGGAGGAGGAGCCGCTCCCGGGAAGGTGACTCCGGTGCCGGACCATGGCGTGGCTGAGACCGGCCGCGCTTGGGACACTGATGCGAACCGCCACGGGCGGGGGGCGGCTGGAAGGGGCTGGGAGGCTTTGCGGTCACCGGTACCGCCATACTCCCCCGGAGCTTTGGGACATTCCGTCGCTTCTCTCCGCCCTCCCGGTCCGCCGGTACTCGGTCCCCCCGCAGCCGGTGATCGCCGCCAAGGAGCCGTTCGCGGTGGAGCTGAAGGCAGGGAAGAAATACGCCTGGTGCAGCTGCGGGCACAGCGAGAAACAGGTCCGGTCCCTGTGCCCCCCCTCCACACCGTGCGCTGTGCCCCCGGGCACCGCCACAGACAGCTCCGGTCCCTGTGCCGCCCCTCCACACCGTGCAGTGTGCCCCGGGGCACAGCCACAGACAGCTCCGGTCCCTGTGCCCCCCCTCCACACCGTGCGCTGTGCCCCCGGGCACAGCGAGAAACAGGTCCGGTCCCTGTGCCCCCCCTCCACACCGTGCGCTGTGCCCCCGGGCACAGCCACAGACAGCTCCGGTCCCTGTGCCCCCCCTCCACACCGTGCACTGTGCCCCCGGGCACAGCCACAGACAGCTCCGGTCCCTGTGCCCCCCCTCCACACCGTGCGCTGTGCCCCCGGGCACAGCCACAGACAGCTCCGGTCCCTGTGCCCCCCCTCCACACCGTGCGGTGTGCCCCAGGGCACAGCGAGAAACAGGTCCGGTCCCTGTGCCCCCCCTCCACACCGTGCGCTGTGCCCCCGGGCACCGCCACAGACAGCTCTGGTGCCTGTGCCCCCCCTCCACACCGTGCGCTGTGCCCCCGGGCACAGCGAGAAACAGGTCCGGTCCCTGTGCCCCAGCTGCGATGCTCAGGGGTGCAGGCGGGGCCAGACCATCCCCACGGGGACCATCCCATCGCGGTCACCCCCACGGATCCCTTCTCCATCACCCCTGGGGTCCCAGGGATCATAGCCACCACCCCCAGCAACCCCAAATCCCCACCTGTACCCCTCAGTACCCCCAAGTCTCCAGTTTTACCTCCTAGCACCCCAAAATCCTCTCCTTTACCCCCAGATCCCTGCCCTTATACCCCACCCAGCACCCCCAGATTCCCCCCTTTACACCTTCAGCCTCCCCAGATCCTCTCCTTCACCCCTTAGCACCCTCAACCTCCCCCCTTTTACCCTCAGCCTCCCCAGATCCCCATCTTCACCCCCCAGCAGCCCCAGCCTCCCTCCTTTACCCCCCAGCAGTGCCCAAATCCCCACTTCTATGCCCCGGCAGCCCCCAGTCTCTGGCTTTACCCCCCCCCCCAGCACCCCTAGACTCCCCTCCTTTACCCCGCCCCAGGACCCCCCAAATCCCCACCCTTACCTCCTCCTTTCCTTCGCAGCCCTTCTGCGACGGTGCCCACAAGAAGGCAGCCCCGGGGGCCTCCCCGCTGCGCTTCACGGCCGAGCAGGACGGCACCGCCTGGCTCTGCGGCTGCAAACGCACGCGGACCCCCCCCTACTGCGACGGCACCCACAAGGAGGAGGCCGTGCAGGCTGCCCAGCCCCCCACAAAGCCCTGAGTCGGCTGCACCCCGCAGGGCTGGGGCGCACAGAGCACCCCCACCCCCCCCCCCCGGGAGCTGCTGGGATGCTGAGGTGGGGGAGGAGGAAGCTCAGCTCCCACCCCCACGATTAAGGTTAATGGCTGAGCCCCCCTGGGCGGGGGGCTGCCAGCAGCTGCAGGGAATCAGCTTCAGCCCCCACCCTGGGGCAGCAGTTTTGCTTCGTGCCCCCACCGGGGACCCTGTTTTGGGGAGGGGGAACAAAGGCTCCTGTGGAAGAGCCAAGAGTGGAGGATGGAAGTGCCCAGGGTGGTGCCCAGAGAGCCCTGGAGTGGGTTGGGTTGGAAGAGACCTCCAAGGTCCTCCAGTGCCAACCCCCCTGCCATGCCCAGGGACCCTTCCCACCGGCCCAGGCTGCTCCAAGGCCTCATCCAGCCCGGCCCTGAGCACCTCCAGGGAGGGGGCAGCCACAGCCTCCCCTGGGCAGCCTGTGCCAGGCTCTCCCCAGCCTCACTGCCAAGACTCTCTCCCTCAGCTCCGCTCTCAATCTCCTTTGCTCCACTTTCAAACCACTCTTCCTGGTCCTGTCCCTCCCAGCCCTTCTCCAAAGTCCTTCCCCAGCTCTCCTGGAGCCCTTCAGGTCCTGGCAGGCTGCTCTGAGCTCTCCCTGCAGCCTTCTCCAGCCCCAGCTCCCCCAGGGGAGCTTCTCCAGCCCCTGATCACCTTCGTGGCCTCCTCTGGACCCTCTCCAGCAGCTCCAGGTCCTTGTTCTGGGGTGCTCCAGAGCTGCAGGTGGGGGTCTGAGGTGGGGGGAGGCAGAATCCCCTCCCTTGTCCTGCTGCCCAACCCTGCTGGGGCTGCAGCCCAGGGCCTGGTTGGCTTCTTGGCTGATCCTTTTTGCGGGGGGGTTGAACAAAAACCACTTTGCACCAGGTCTGCTGGCTCCAGGTTGAGTTTTTGCCACCACTGAAGCAGCTTCTGTGTCTCTGCTTCCCTTCGGAGGGGGTGGGGGGCAGGGGTCCATGGGGATGCAGGCTGGGAAGTGGGGAGGGGGGGGAGAGGAAGGTGAAGGAAGCTCTTGCAGCATCGATTCTGTTTCCAAGGCTGGGGGGGTGAGGGAGGGGATGGAATTGCGGGGGGGGGGGGGGGGGGGGGGATGGAGGAGGTGGAATTGGGGGGGGGGAGTACAAAAGTGGAGCCCAGCAGCAGCTCTGACTCTGAGGATTTGTATTTACAAGACATGAAAATTCCATACAGGATGCAAACAGACAGCAGAAAACCAAACCAACGACCCCCCACCACCACCACCACCGACCCCCTCCCCATTCCACCTCCCCCAACCCCCCCTCACCACACAACCCCCAGCCTGAGGCACTTCAGCTGCCTCCTCCCTCGGTCCATTTTTGGTCTATTCACAAGGGGGGTGGGGGGGAAAAAAGTGTCAAGACAAACAGAGGGGACCCCCCCACACTTCCTTTTCCCCTCCCCTTTCCTTTTCCCCTCCCCTTTCCTTTTCCCCTCCCCTTTCCTTTTCCCCTCCCCCTTCCTTTTCCCCTCCCCTTTCCTTTTCCCCTCCCCCTTCCTTTTTTTTCCCCTCCCCCTTCCCCTCCCCCTTCCCCAACAAGTTCATCCAACCCCATCCCTTGGGATGAAAGAAAATGAACCCCAACAGGGGCGACCCCCCCCCCAGAAACATCCCCAGAGGGGGTGGTGGGGAGAGAAGGGTTGTGGGGGGGTGGGCAGTGGGAGCTTGGGGGGGGTGGGGAGGGGGCTGTGCTCTAGCGGAGGTGCTGCTGGTGGAATCCAGGATGCAGGGGGAAAGGGGGGGGGGAGGGGGGGCAGGGGGCTGCAGTATTTCCAAATGATAATTCAAAAGGGCAATTCATTCAAAAAATTGATCATTAAAACAATTAATCCAATCCCAGATACCCCCCCGACCCCACCCCCCCCGACCCCCTCCCCCCCCCTCACGTTCTGACCTTTGGGGTTGGGCTGCTGATACAATTCCAGTGCTGCCTTCCTTTGGTTCTCACTGTGCCTTCCCTTTGGGTGCTGCAGGCACTTCTTGGACTCATTCACACCTCTTTCCCCCCCCTCCCAACCCCCCCCGCCGCGACTTCCCCAGCAAGGGTGGGAGACCCCCACCCCACCCTCCCCCATCTCCCTCCCCAGGGCTGCTGTGCTTTGATTCTTGTCGCTGTAGAAAGTTGGTCCCTTCCCTGGGGGGGGGGGGGGTTGCATTTGGAGGGGGGAGGATGGGGATGGGGGTGGGGGTGCAGCTGGTGATGCTAACACTGTTGCCACCTAAAGGATGGCATCACAACCCCACCACCCCCCCCAGCCGCCAAAATCCTGCCCCCCCCCCCTCCAGGCTGCTCCCTCCCCACAGCCTCCTGGCTAAAGGCACTGAAGTCTTCTCTCTTTTTTTGTCTTCTCTCTTTTGTGTTTTATTATATTAAAACCCCAATGTGGGGGCAGGAGAAGGTGAGGAGGAGGAGGAGGAGGAGGGAAAGGGGGGGACGGGAGGGGGACACACACACACACACACAGAGAAATGCTCTGCCAAGTGGCACTGAAGCCACCGGCAATGGGAGGGTCCCCTGCCCAGCCCTAGCTTGGGCATCTTCCTTGCACAGAGTCACCAAAGGTTTAGGTTCAGCACACTCCCCCCCGCCCCCACCCCCAGATTAAATGTCCTGGCACCAATAATCTGCCCTGGGGAGGTGGCAGCCGCCTTGGGGAGGAGAATTTCGTGTCCCATGTGAGCTTTGTGCTGCTGCTGCCTCCCCTGCCCCTTCAGCACCAAGCTGGCAGCAGAATCGTTTTAAGCTGGGGGAGAGCGGGGAGAAGGAAAAAGAGAAAAGAAAAGGAAGGGAAAAGGGGAAAAATAAAAGGGGGGGGAAAGGAAGGGGGAGGAAGGGAGGAAATGAAAGAAAAAGGGGAAAGGGAAAGGGGAAAAATGAAAAAAAAAAAGGAAAGAAAAGGGGAAAAGGGAAAGGAAAAGGAAAGATGAAAGGAAAGGAAGAAATAAAAGGAAGGGAAAAGGAAGGGAAAAGGAAGAAATAAAAGGAAGGAAAATGGAAGAAATGAAGGAAAAGGGAAGAAATGAAAGAAAAAGGAAAAATGAAAAAGGGGAAATAAAAGGAATGGAAAAGGAAGAAATAAAAGGAAGAGAAAAGGAAGAAATAAAAGGAAGAGAAAAGGAAGAAATGAAGAGAAAAGGAGAAAATGAAAGGAAAAGGTGGAAAAATGAAGGAAAAAAGGGAAATGAAGGGGAAAGGAAGAAATAAAAGGAAGGGAAAAGGAAGAAATAAAAGGAAGAGAAAAGAAAAAAAAGGAAAAATGAAGGAAAAAAGGGAAATGAAGGAAAAAGAAAAAGGAAGGAAAAGGCAAAAAGGAAAAGGAAAAATAAAAGGGGAAAGGAAGAAACAAAAGGATAAAGGGGAAAATAAAAGGAAGGAAAAAATGAAGGAAGGGAAAGAAAAAAGGAAGGAAAGAGGGAAAAATGAAGGGGAAAGTAGGAAATGAAGGATAAAGGGAGAAAATGAAGGGAAAAGGAAAACATAAAAGGAAGGAAAAGGCAAAACTAAAAAGGAAGAAAAAATGGAAGGGAAAAAGAAAAAATGAAGGAAAAGAGAAAAAAAGGGAGGGGGGGGGAAGTGGGGGGATGAAGAGAAAATGAAAGGAAGGAAGGAAGGCAAAAGGGGGAGGGGGAATCTACTTACTGTGGCTAAAGGGAAGAGTCCAAGTGAGGCTTTGCCAGATCAGAGCTGGAGACCACACAGGGAAAGGAAAAATGAAACAGAATCAAGGTAAAAACTGGGGGGGGGGGGGGGGGGGGCGCAAGGATGGGGAGGCAGTGCCAGGGAGATGCCAACAAAGAGGTCCCAGGTCCCAGCCAGACACAGGCACCAGGTCACCAAACCCCAAAACCCTGCCACAGAGACCCAGAAACCCAAAAATCAAACACAAATTGGGGGTGGGGGTGAGGGGGATGCCAGAGAGTGATGCCAGGAAATGGTCACTGGTGCCAGCCAGCCACTGGCACCACAGCACCAAGCCCTCTGGCTCAGGGTTTGGGCTTTTCCCCTTCAAAGAAACCCAAAATAAGCAAAACAAAAGAAACCCAAAGCAAAGCAAAACAAAATGAACTAAACCCAAACTAAACCCAAAGCAAAGCAAAACAAAATGAACTAAACCCAAACTAAACCCAAAGCAAAGCAAAACAAAATGAACTAAACCAAAACTAAACCCAAACCCAACCCAAACCAAAAGCAAACCCAAACCAAAAGCAAACCCAAACCAAAAGCAAAACCAAACCAAAACCAAATCAATTCAAAACCAAATCAAACCAAACCAAAACTAAACCCAAACCAACCCCAAACCAAAAGCAAAACCAAACCAAAACCAAACCAAATCAAACTCAACCCAACCCAAACCCAACCAAACCAATACAAACCAAACCAACCCAAACCAAACCAAACCAAACCAAACCCAACCCAAACCCAATCCAATCCAATCCAATCCAATCCAATCCAAACCAAACCAAACCAAACCAAACCCAACCCAATCCAACCCAAACCAGACCTAACCCAAACCCAACCCAATCCAGTCCAATCCAATCCAATCCAATCCAATCCAAACCAAACCAAACCAAACCAAACCAAACCCAACCCAACCCAACCCAAACCAGACCTAACCCAAACCCAACCCAATCCAGTCCAATCCAAACCAAACCAGACCCAACCCAACCCAAACCAGACCTAACCCAAACCCAATCCAATCCAGTCCAAACCAAACCAAACCAAACCAAACCAAACCAAACCAAACCAAACCAGACCTAACCCAAACCCAATCCAGTCCAAACCAAACCAAACCAAACCACAACACAATCCCCCAGGGCACAATGAGGCTGAAGGGCAATTGGGGGGTGGGGGAGGAGCTTCTGTGCTTGGCCCTTGCCTTTGCAGCTCCCAGGCAGAGGGAGGGCAGAGGGGGAAAAAGCAGAGCCGGGGAGGGGGGAGGTGTGAGGGCAGCAGTGCCAGCACAGCCCTGCCTGTGGTCCTTCTGTATAAGTTAAAACCAAACCATAGACCTCCCCCCACCCCCAAACGAGAAAGAGAAGAGAATCCAAGGGATTTGCAAACATTCGGCCACGTTCCTGTGCCCCGGGGAATGCCCTCTGGCTGCTTTGGGTGGCATCTGGTCGGGCTTGGGGGGGGGTCCCCTTCTGTACACATAGATACATTTCGAGCTGTATATATATAATATATAGATAAGAGAGAGCCCAGGCAGAGGCAAGAGGCAGCAGCAGCAGCAGCGAAGTCCCTGTGCCGCCCCCGGTGCCTAGCTCAAGGCGCTGCCCACGCTGCCGTTCACAGTCGTTTTGCGGCCCCGGGGGGGCAGGGGGTGGCAGTTCGAGGAGGCGGTGCCGTTGAGAGCGGTGCCGCTGCCGGTGGTGGTGGAGCTGGGCGAGCCGTGGGAGGGGGTGGCAGGGCTGGGTAAGGACGAGGAGGTGGCGGGCAGGGTGGCAGGGCTGTGAGCCTTGTCGCTGAGCGACTCGCACTCGGAGGCGCCGCTGGTGTTGGTGCCCTCGGAAGGGGGCAGCGGTGCCAGCTTGAGCCGCTTGCAGGCGGGCTGGACGCGGTACTTGAGCGGCAGGGGCCCGTTCTGCGAGAGGGGAGAAGGGGCAGAGGGTGGCACTCAGCACCCTGCAGGACCAACTCCTAACCTCTCTCATTTTTAACCTCCCCAACTCTTAACCTCTCCAACTTTTAACCTCCCCAACTCCTAACCTCATTTTTAACCTCCCCAACTTTTAACCTCTCTCACATTTAACCTCTCTCATTTTTAACCTCCCCAACTCTTAACCTCTCATCTTTAACCTCCCCAACTTTTAACCTCTCTCATTTTTAACCTCTCATTTTTAACCTCTCCAACTTTTAACCTCCCCAACTCCTAACCTCTCTCATTTATAACCTCCCCAACTCTTAACCTCTCTCATTTATAACCTCTCCAACTCTTAACCTCTCTCATTTTTAACCTCCCCAACTCCTAACCTCTCTCATTTATAACCTCCCCAACTCTTAACCTCTCTCATTTATAACCTCTCCAACTCTTAACCTCTCTCATTTATAACCTCCCCAACTCTTAACCTCTCTCATTTATAACCTCCCCAACTCTTAACCTCTCTCATCTTTAACCTCTCTCATCTTTAACCTCTCTCATTTTTCACCTCCCCACCTCTGAACCCCTCCAAGGAGGTTTTTTCCCTCCATTCTTTCAACCTGCCAATCCTCAGACAAATTCTTCCCACTTGCAGTGCTTCAGCTCTCCTCCACTGCCTTCACCCTCCTTCCCCAGGGTGATGCTGAGAGAGAAGCTAAGACTTCTCCACATCAGGTACCCAAAGACCCTCAGGAGCCTGGTTTGGACCAGGCAGGTGCCCAGGCTGGGGAAGGAGGCAGCTTGGCTTACCCTCCTCCAGGGGTAGATGTAGGCAATGTCCATCAGGGTGTAATACTCCTTCAGGGGCTCATCTTCATAGAGCACTTCCACCTGCAGCAGGGCACAGCATCAGGACCCCAGCATCAGGACCCCAGCATGCTGCATGCAACCCCCAGGATGCTGCATGCAAGCCTCAGGATGCTGCATGCAACCCCGAGGATGCTGCATGCAACCCCAAGGATGCAGCATGCAACCCCCAGGATGCTGCATGCAACCCCCAGGATGCTGCATGCAACCCCCAGGATGCTGCATGCAAGCCTCAGGATGCTGCATGCAGCCCCCAGGATGCTGCATGCAACCCCCAGGATGCTGCATGCAGCCCCCAGGACGCTGCATGCAGCCCCCAGGAGGCTGCCAGCTTTGGGGAGCTTTGCAGCGAAGGGACGCAACGGGAGCTGAGCAAACTGGCACCAGCCCCTCTGAGCTCCCCCCACAGCCTGGCAGCAGCCCTTCTGAGCCCCCCCCGGTGCCCCCCTGGCAGCCCCTGGGCACAAGCTCACCTTGTACTTGCTGGGCACATCCATCTTGTTGCGGAGGAACTTGGCCAGGTGCATGACGGTCATGGCCGCAGGGCAACGCAGGAACCTCACGCCGTTCTTCTGGGCGCCAGGGGGAGAGGGGATGCTGAGACTCTGCTCTGCACCTCCTTTGGGGGTCCCCCCCCTCCCCCCCAGCCCCACAAACCTCCCCTCCAAAGCCCGGGAGGCAGCTGAGGTCTGGGTGCCACGGCTGCACCGCTCTCACCTTCTCCTTCTCCAGGTCTCCGTTCTCCACGGCTCCTTTCTTCTCCTCTCTAGGGGGAGGAAAGCAAACACAGGGCAAAGGTTATGGAGGGATCCAAGAGAGGGGAGGAAAACGAACCCAGCACAGAGGGGCTGCAAGGGTGACCTCCAGCCAGGCTCTGGCTTGGTCACCCCAGCCCCAGGCTGCTGAGTTTCCAGCTCAGTGCACTGAAACCGCTGCCCAGGCTGCTCCTGCCCTGCCTGCCTGCCTCTGAGCTGCTGCTCAGGATGCTGCTGACACCCTTGGAGGCCACCACTGGTACCAGGGACCTGGCAGCTCTGCTGCCTGGGAGGGAGCCTGGGAAGAAGTCTCCACCTACTTGCCCTGGACCCCACTGCCATAGAAAGCACCCCCAGAGGATGGAGGATGGGGGCTGGGTG
The DNA here is from genome assembly GCF_014839835.1 of Dryobates pubescens. Classification (NCBI taxonomy): domain Eukaryota; kingdom Metazoa; phylum Chordata; class Aves; order Piciformes; family Picidae; genus Dryobates; species Dryobates pubescens. The sequence continues at coordinate 1,411,799 of NC_071647.1, read as the reverse complement.
CTCCTCTGCCCATGCAAGCACCCACAGAGCATGGGGGCTGGGGGCTGGGGGCTCCTCTGCCCATGCAAGCACCCACAGAGCATGGGGGCTGGGGGCTGGGTGCTCCTCTGCCCATGCAAGCACCCACAGAGGATGAAGGATGTGGTCTGGGTGCTCCTCTGCCCATGCAAGCACCCACAGAGGATGCAGGCTGGGGGCTGGGTGCTCCTCTGCCCATGCAAGCACCCACAGAGCATGGGGACTGGGGGCTGGGTGCTCCTCTGCCCATGCAAGCACCCACAGAGGATGAAGGATGTGGTCTGGGTGCTCCTCTGCCCATGCAAGCACCCACAGAGGATGCAGGCTGGGGGCTGGGTGCTCCTCTGCCCATGCAAGCACCCACAGAGCATGGGGACTGGGGGCTGGGTGCTCCTCTGCCCATGCAAGCACCCACAGAGGATGAAGGATGTGGGCTGGGTGCTCCTCTGCCCATGCAAGCACCCACAGAGGATGAAGGATGTGGGCTGGGTGCTCCTCTGCCCATGCAAGCACCCACAGAGGATGCAGGCTGGGGGCTGGGTGCTCCTCTGCCCATGCAAGCACCACACTAAGCCCCCAGCACCATTTCCCACCTCAGCTCTGTCCCCAGAGTGGGAAGAGAGGGTGGGAGCTTCCCCAGGAGCCCAGCAGAGGCTCGGGAGCAGCCCCCCAGGGTACCTGGATCCTTCATAGAACTCAATGGAGAGGCTGACGATCTCCTCCTCCGGCAGGCTGCCCTTCGCCTGCTCCGACACCTCCCCGCGGTCCTCGTTGGAGCCATTGGGAACTGCAGGAGGGGAAGGAAGGGAAGGGAAGGGGAGGAGAAAGGAAGGGAAGGAAGGGAAGGAGGGGAAAATGAAGGGAAGGAAGGAAAAACAAGAAAAGAGAATGGAAAAAAGGATAGGAAGGAAGGGAAAATGAAGGGGAAAAGAGGGGGAAGGGGAAGGGGAAGGGGAAGGGGAAGGGGAAGGGGAAGGGGAAGGGGAAGGGGAAGGGGAAGGGGAAGGGGAAGGGGAAGGGGACGGGGAAGGGGAAGGGGAAGGGGAAGGGGAAGGGGAAGGGGAAGGGGAAGGGGAAGGGGAAGGGGAAGGGGAAGGGGAAGGGGAAGGGGAAGGGAAGGGGAAGGGGAAGGGGAAGGGGAAGGGGAAGGGGAAGGGAAGGCTGAGCCTTGGAAGGGCACAGCTGGGCTGCAGGGGGGTCCCCAGGGCTGCCACTCACCCTCTGCCATGGGGTAGGCTGCGTAGAAGTCTCGCCGCCTCTTCATCTCATCTGGGAGAGGAGGGAGGGGGAAGGTGAGGAGGGAGAAGATCACAGCAAGGAGGAGATGAGCAGCACTTGGAGAGCAAAGCCACAGCTCCTGCTCCCAGCTTCAGCTTGCCATGGTCCCCTCCCAGCAGCAGCTCTGGGGCTGCTGGAGCGTGGGGCAGCAGCCCCATCCCTGCCCCTTCTTTCTCCTGCTGCTCCCAGCGTGGCATCTGGGGGCTCAGTTTCAGTGGTGGGTGGCAGCAAGTCACAAACACCCCCAAAATCCCTGGGATCAGCCATGGCTGTACCTTTGAAGAGCCCTGGCACCAGCTTGTACACAATGTCCTGGAGGGTCTTGTCTGACCTGGGTGGGGGAGAAGAAGAGAGAGGGAATCAGCTGGCTCCGGGAGCTGCTCACTGCCCCAGGCTGCTAGAAGCTGCCCCCTGCCCCCTGCCCCACCCTGGGCAGCCCCAGTCCTGCCTTCTCCCCACCTCCCTCCTGGCAGACTCCCAGCACAAGGCCCCAGATCCCTGTCCCCTGGTTTGGGAAGGAAAGAGGAAAGCAAAGCCCCGATGGGGGCAGAGGATTCTGCAGGGCCCTGCCACCTCTGCCCACATGTCCCAGTGCCAGGAGCAAACAGGACAGGAGGGCATCACATCAGCAGGACAGGCAGGGCTGGGGCTGCTGCCACCCTCAGCACCACCCAGCAGCGTGCCCAGGGTGCAGGCGGTTTGGCACAGCCTTGGCATCGCAGCCTGGGCAGCGAAGGGTGCAGAGAGGTTTTCCACGGCACCACACCTGGGTGAGGGCCCTGCCACTTCTGCCCGCATGTCCCACGTGTGCCAGCGCCAGGACCGAGCAGGATGGGATGGCAGCACATCAGCAGGCCGGGCAGGGCTGGGGGAGGGGGGCTGTGGGGGCGGGGGGGGGCCCTGCTGGCACTGCGCCCCTGGCACACGCGGTGCCAGTCTGCGGCGCGGGCGGCTGCGGCGCGGCGGGCAGGCAGGGGCTGCTTGGCAAGGCAGCCGTGGGAGGCAGGCTGTAAACATTCCCTAGTGGCAACCAGCACCAAACAGAAGGGAGGGGAAAGGCAGCAGAAGTGTTACTAGAGAGAGGATTTCCATGGAGAAGGCTACAAACAAACCCCCGGGGGCTAAGGAAGGCAGCGAGCGGCAGAGCAGCCGCCGGGGGGGTTTCTATGCCAACCACCTGCAGAGCCAATCCCACCCCGGAGGGCACCTGTCTGCCTCTCCCCCTCCCGGCCAGCCCCGGGGCCAGGGCAGGGCTGGCACGGAGCCACCGCGGGCAGGCAGCTTGGCAGCTGCAGTGCCAGGAGCCCAGCCTGGCTCAAGGGACCTGGCACTGAGCCCGCGGGGGAAAAGAGCAAGGAGCTGGAAGGAGGCAGTGCCAAGGTGAAACTGTGCCCGGTGGGAATGTGGGGATGGCAGGGGGGAGGGAGGGAGGGAGGAGGGAAGAAAGGAAGGAAGGAGGAAAGGAAGGAAGGGAGGAAGGAAGGAAGGAAGGAAGGAAGGAAGGAAGGAAGGAAGGAAGGAAGGAAGGAAGGAAGGAAGGAAGGAAGGAAGGAAGGAAGGAAGGAAGGAAGGAAGGAAGGAAGGAAGGAAGGAAGGAAGGAAGGGAGGAGGAGGAGGAGGAGGAAGGAAGGAAGGGAGGGAGGATGGAGGAGGAAGGGAGGGAGGAGGAAGGAGGGAGGGAGGGAGGAAGGAAGGGAGGAGGAGGAAGGAGGGAGGGAGGAAGGAAGGGAGGGAGGGAGGAAGGGAGGGAGGGAGGAAGGAAGGGAGGGAGGGAGGGAGGGAGAGGCTGTGCAATCAGGAGCAGAGCGATCCAATGGCCCCAGCTCTGCTGCACCACCATGAGCAGGGCAGGGCTGGGCTGGGTGCTCAGGGCTGCACCTCAGAGTGGGCACAGGGTTTGGGGTACCCCCCCTGCCCCCAGGGCTCACCTGATGCTGAGGAGGGGCCTGGTTTTGTGCACCTGCACATCACACATGGGGCAGTACTTGTTGGTCTCCAGGTAGCGAACGATGCAGGTTTTGCAGACTGGGGACAGAGACAGTGTCGGCAGACAGACAGACAGGGGTGGGCAGACCCCCTGTGCCAACCCAATGAAGCCCTGCTGGTGCCAACACCCCAGCTCAACCCACTGAAGCCCCCCTGGTGCCAGCACCCCAGCTCAACCCACTGAAGCCCTGTGATGCCAACACCCCAGCTCAACCCACTGAAGCCCTGTGGTGCCAACACCCCAGCTCAACCCAGTGAAGCCCTGTGGTGCCAGCACCCCAGCTCAACCCACTGAAGCCCCCTGGTGCCAGCACCCCAGCTCAACCCACTGAAGCCCCCTGGTGCCAGCACCCCAGCTCAACCCACTGAAGCCCCCTGATGCAAACACCCCAGCTCAACCTGCTGAAACCCCCCTGGAGGCAGGACCCCGGCCGGGGTGGCAGGACCGACCCCAGCCCAACCCTATCCACAGCCCCGCAGCTCCGGGCAGCAGCAACGCCCAGCGCAGGGCGGGCGGCTCGGGCAGCGCAGGAGGGTCTGAGCCTGGCACCAGCAGCCTCGGCAGGGGTGGGCACAGCCCCTGGGGGCGGGCGGGACACTCACAGGAGTGCAGGCACTCCACGATGGTGGTGGCGTCGATGAAGTAGCCGCCGCACAAGGCGCACATCAGGTGGGGGTTGAGCTCAGTGATCTTTATCCTGGTGGTCCTGTGCATCTTGGAGCAGCACCACGGCAGGTCCCCCCTGCGGGGACACACCCGGGGACACCCCCCCGCTAAGGGCCACTTCGGGCAGCGAGGGGGAGCCGTGGGACCCCTCCCAACCTTCAGTGAAGAAATTCAGGGCAAGGGTGGGGAGGGACACCGCGGGGAGAGGGCTGGAGGCAGCACAGGGACCTGAGGTGCTGCAGGGAGGAGGACACCGCAGGGATGGGGACAGCACAGGGACCGGGATGGACACCATAGGGACTGGGATAGAGACAGCACGGGGATGGGGACAGCACGGGGATGGGGACACCATAGGGACCGGGTTGGGGACAGCACAGGGATGGAGACACCATGGGGATGGGGACACCACGGGAACTGAGGTGCTGCAGGGAGGAGGACACCACAGGGATGGGGACAGCACGAGGATGGGGATGGGGACAGCACTGGGACTGGGATGGAGACACCACAGGGATGGGGACACCAGGGGGGTGGGGACAGCACAGGAATGGGGACACCATAGGGACTGAGATAGAGACATCACAGGGATGCAGACAGCACAGAGATGGGGACCCCATAGGGATGGGGACACCATGGGGATGGGAACCTTGAGGACACTCCTTGAGGGGCCAAGCCCAGCCCCAGGGTCTCCTTGTAGAGAGGGCTCCAGGGGCTCCAGGATGTTTGGGAAGCTTCAGCACCCTTCCCATGCCACCCCTGGCCCTGGGAGCAGGGGGCCAGCCCCAGCTCCAACATTTCTGCCAGCACAGGCAGCTCCCCCAGACCTCCCCAAGCAGTTCCCTCTGCCTCAGGTTGGCATTTCCCTAGGGGTCCCCAAGTGGGTCCCCAGCGTGCCAAGACCCCTCTGAGTGGGGGACAAAACTCTCTGTTAGCTCCTGGGCTGTGCACACCCCAACACCACAGCACCCACACCAGACACACCCCCAGCCCCCCAACCCCCTCGGTGTATTTTTGTTCTGTTTGCCGGACAAACCATTTCCAGCCTATTTTTTCCGCCCCCCGTAGAACCCCCAAAGTCTGGGGCTGGTCAGGAGCACCTGCTGGGGGTGCCCACGGGCACGGGCAGCATCCCACAGCGCGGGCAGGGACACGGAGGGGGGAGTCGCTGGCAGCCCTCTCCAGCGCTTCCCCACTTACAATGGGAGCCAGAGCCCGAAGCCGCTGCAGTTTTACCGTTTCCATGGCAACCTCCACACTTGGAGAGGAGCCAGGACATGATTACAACCATCAGAGGCGAGGGGGAGAGGGGAGAAGGAAGCCGGGGAGGGGGGGGGGGGGTGTGTGGAAGTGAGCGTGGGCACCACGGCGGAGCCAGGGTGTGCCCACAGCAACGCCCACGGCTAAGCCAGGCTGACGCAGCCACGCCGCAGGGCCACGCACACGGGCAGGGAGGGACCCCCGCGAACACCCTCCCCCTGCACCCCGGGGGGGGTCACCGGCTGCCTGCTATGGCGTCAAGCCCTTCATGGGCACCCCCCTGATACCAACCGAGCAGCCGAGGGCCGAGGCAGCCCCCCCCCCAAGGGCCGGTGGCTGTGGCGTGGGCACTGCCACCAGGAGAGCAACGGAGACAACCCTGAGCCCGGGCAGCACATGGGGGGCACAGGGTGGGGGTGTGCAGGACTGTGGCGCCCACACTGGGACCGCCTGCCCTGGGGATGCTCCTGCTGGTGCCCTAGGGGGCTTCTCCTGGGGTCCTTCATCTCTTTTGGCTGCTGTGGAGTCCCCAAGGCAGGCGTGAAGGGATGGGGACACCATGGGGACCAGGATGGAGATGCCACAGGGATGGGGACACCATGGGGACCAGGATGGAGATGCCACAGGGATGGGGACACCATGGGGACCAGGATGGAGATGCCACAAGGATAGGGACACCATGGGGACCAGGATGGAGATGCCACAGGGATGGGAACACCATGGGGACCGTGATGGAAACACCATTGGGATGGGGACACAGCGGGGACAGGGACCTCGAGGACAGCTCTGTGCTGGAGGGGCAGGGGCCAAGCCCAGCCCCTGGTAGAGGGGCACCAGGGTGTTCGGAAAGCCCCAGCCCCCTAGACACAGCTCTCACCCCTGGCAATCCCCCGGGTGGGCACCCCGGGGTGCCCTGCACCTTGGTGCCCCCCGGGCCACCGGACCCTCGACTGTCCACAGGTGATGGGGGGGCCACTGCCAGCCCCCGCCTCCCCGACCAGGAGAATGCCTGGGGGGGGCCACGATACCCCAGCCCCGGGCTCCCGCACTGACCCCTGCCAAGGGACCGGGCAGCTCCACCGGGCAGCTCCACCGGGCACCGGCTGCCCACGGCGGGACGCGGTGGCTGCGTTTTGGGTGGAATTTTGCTGCTTTTGGTGCCGGAGCGGCCAATGGCGGCCCGGGTCCGGCGGGAGGGGGGAGCCTGAGCCACCGGCGCAAACCGGTTCTAATAAACCGGGTGACAACAGCCGCGATTTCCTGCCGCGGGGGCGAACAAAGCCCCCGGACCCCTCCCGGGCACCGGAGCCGGTGGCAGCAGCGGGACCCACCGGGGCTCTTGGGGCAGTCCCGTCCCGTCCCGCCACCGGCGCCCGCTGCTCCCCGGCCCCGCCAGCGTAGCGGGTCCCGCCGCCTGCAACCGGCTGCCCCTCGCCCCCCTCCCCAGCTTTAGAGGTCTTTTGTCTCCCTGGGAGGTAACCGGACACGGTGCCCCCCCCCTCCCCACCCCCCCTCACCCCCGGTCGGAGCGCGGGTGGAGAAGGACGTTTCAAAGTCACCGGGAACTTAGACCCAACCGGCTGTCCCCTCCCCGCAGGACCCACCGGAGACCGAGAATTAAACAGGGACGGTGCCCCCCGACACTGTCCGTTCGACTGTACGGCCGCTACGGCCACCTCGCTTCGTTCCCCGACCCCCCAGCACCGGCAGCACGGCAAAAAGCTGCCGGTGCGTGAACCCGCGTCCCGCAACGGGACGCCCCCCATCCTCTCCCGGGGTGCGGGACGCCGGTACCGGCCGCTGCCCAGCGGAGAAACAGCGGGAAGGGGGAGGACGGAGCACGGCGGGGAGCACGGACACGCGTGTCCACATCCCCGCTTCTTCCCCGTCCCCACGGCCGTTCGTGTCGCGGTGCGTGAGACCCGCTGGGCACCGACAAGCGTGGCCCCGGTGGTGCCCGGTTGCAGCCCGGTGGACGAGCTCGCCCCGGTGCACCGGGAAGCTCTCCCTTCGTTATTATTTCTTTTCCGGGGGGGGCTCAACACGACACAGAGGATTTGGAGCGGGGGGGGGGCGGCGGGGGGGGGGCAGCCCCGGTAATCCCGGGCCGCTCCCCGGTACCCCGCAGCCCTTTGTACTCTGCACCGTCTGACAGCCCGCCCCGGGACCCGGCCCGGCCCCTCCGCCCGCCCCGGGGGGGGCTCCCGCCGCAGTCCCCCACCCCCACCTCCACGTTCCGAGCAGGGACGGCGGGGGAGGGGAGGGGGGGCGCACCGCACTGCCCCGCTCCGCGCCTCGCCGGGCCCGGGGCGGGGGGAAACGGAGCTGTCAGGGCTCCGCAACCCCTCTCCGGTCCCCAAACTGCCCGGTAACGACGCCCCCCCGGGCATCACCGGGCCCGCGGCACAAAGCGGGGAGGAGGCGGCGGCCTTCGGCCATCTTGAACGAGAAGAGAAAAGGGTGCGGGGAGGGGGGGGGGGGAGAGGAAGCGGGGGGAGGGGGGGGGGGGAGACGGGACCCGGCGGCGGCGGCGGCGGGGAGGAGGAGGAGGAGGAGGAGGAAGGAGGATGAAGAGAGGGGGGGAAGCCCGGGGCCGCGTCCGTACCTGGTGGCGGCGGCAGCAGCGGCGGCGGCCCCGCGGCCGCCCCCCGCCCCGCTCCCGCCGCTCGGTTGCGGCTCGGCTCGGCTCGGTGCGGCGGCGGCTGCGGACGGGGCCCTTTTTTTTCCCCCCTCTCTCTCTCTCTCTCTCTCTCTCGGGGTTTTTCTTTTTCTTTTTTTCCTTCCTTTTTATTCTTTTCCCTTTTTATTTTTTTTCCCTTTTTCCTCCTTCCTCCTCCTTTTTTTTTTTTTTTTTTTCCCCTCTCTATTTTTTTTCCTCCCTTTTTTTTTTTTTTTTAATATTTTTTTTTCCCTCCTCCAGTCGCTGCCAGGCCCCGCCCCGCCTCACGTGACCTCATTCCTTTGGGGGGTTGCGGAGGATGGGAGTGAGGGGCCGAGATTGGGGGGGGGGGGGTGTGATGGAGAGTTTCAACACACCCCCCCCCCCAACACACACCACCCCCACCGCCACCTCACCATGCCGGGACGCGGCATCCCCTTCCCCCCCTCCCCCCCTTCACCGCCCCACCGGGACACGGCATCACGGCAGCTCCCCCCCCCTCCATTCTGCCCGGTGACACCCCTGGGGGCACGGTACCCCCACCTCAGCACAGTCCCAGGGGATACGGCATTCCCCCCCCCACCCCCCCGGCACCCCGGGGCACACGGCGTCTCCCCATCCTCCGGTGACACCCAGGGGGAGGGACAAGGCATCACCCCTCGGGTGACACCCCGGGGGAACCCCGGCGCCTCGCCGGTGCCCCGGTGCCTGTGGAGAGCCCCGCTGCTGCCGTGTCCCTCCCCCACCCCCCCCACCTCGGGGTTGTGCTCAAGGAGAAAGGATCCCTAAAAACCCCTGGAATAAGCCCAAAATCCGAGGAGGAGAGGAGGTGGCCGGCGGCAGCCCCGCTCCGCTCCCCGCTGACGGGTCCCGCCGGTCCCCCATCCCCGTGGCGCACCGGGACTCCCCGCCACCACCGGTGGGATCATTTGCGGTCCCAAATGGTAGGGATCTTCCCACTCGGAAGGTGATAGGGGGCAGCCCGGGCCCTGCGAGCCGTGGTCCGGTACCTGCTGGTGCAGGAGCTGCGGAGGGAAGGGAAAGGAACAAAAAGAAGGGGGAAAAAAAAGAAAGAAAGGGGAAAAAAAAAAAAAGAAATAAAAAGGAGGGAAAATAGCGGGGGGGGGGGGGAGGGGGGGGAAGGGGAAATAGAAAGGAGAGAAGAAGCAACAAGAACAACCAAAAAAAGGGAATAGAAGGAAAGGAAAGAAAATAAGGCAGGAAAAGAAAGGAAAAATAAAAGGAGGAAAAGGGAAAGGCATGGAAAAAGGAAAGGAAGGAGGGAAAGGGAAAAGGCAGGGGGGAAAGGAAAAGAGGGAGGAAAAGGAAAAATGAAAGGAAGGAGGAAAAGGAAAAAAGGGAAAAGAAGCAGGAAAAGGCAAAAAAAGGAACAGTCAAGACAGGAAACAAGGAAAAGAAGGAGGAAAAGGAAAAAAGGGAAAAGAAGCAGGAAAAGGCAAAAAAAGGAACAGTCAAGACAGGAAACAAGGAAAGGAAGGAGGAAAAGGGGGGGGAAAGGAAGGGAGAAATGGGGGGGGGAAAGCAGGAGGAAAAGGGAAAAGGGAAGGAAGGGAGGAAGGAAGGGAGGAAGGAAGGGAGGGAGGGAGGGAGGAAGGGAGGAAGGAAGGGAGGAAGGAAAGGAGGAAGGAAGGGAGGACGGAAGGAATGGAGGGAGGAAGGAAGGAAGGAAGGAAGGAAGGAAGGAAGGAAGGAAGGAAGGAAGGAAGGAAGGAAGGAAGGAAGGAAGGAAGGAAGGAAGGAAGGAAGGAAGGAAGGAAGGAAGGAAGGAAGGAAGGAAGGAAGGAAGGAAGGAAGGAAGGAAGGAAGGCAAAGAGCGCAGGAGACGCTGGTGCCAGTCCAGTGCCCCAGTACCCAGTGCCAGCAACAGTATCCCAGCTCCCCGCTGCCCAGCGCCAGCGTTCCGACATCCCAGCGCCCCTGCAGGTGCCCACGCCCAGTGCCACCCTGCCTGGTGCTAGTGTCAGCGTCCCTGCGCCCGTACCGGTGCCAGTGCCCCCATACCGGTGCCCGCGCCTAGTGGCAGTACTCCGGTGCCCGGTCCCGGTGCTGGCGAGCGCGGCCCCGGCCGCGCTGCGGCTGAGTGCGGTAGCCGCAAACCAGGCGCTCAGCGCGGTCTCTGTGGCGCAATCGGTTAGCGCGTTCGGCTGTTAACCGAAAGGTTGGTGGTTCGAGCCCACCCAGGGACGCGGCCGCCTCTTTTCCTCCCCTTTTTTCCCCCCTTCCCTGTGGTTTGGTTTGGTTTTGGTTTCTTTCTCTCCCCGTTTGCCCCAGGCTTGGCCGTGGGAGCCCACGGCACGGACGCGGCGGCGGGGGAGCGGCCGTGCCACCCCGCTTTGTGCCCTGCCCCCTCGCATGCCCCTCCAGCCATGCCATGCCCCTGCGTGTACAGCCAGCTGTGCCATGCCCCTGTGTCTACATCCAGCTGTGCCATGCCTATCTATATCCAGTTGTGTCACATCCTGCATGTCCTCTCCAGCTGCGCCATGCCCGTGTCTATATCCAGCTGTGCCGTGCCCCCTCGCACGCCCCTCCAGCTGTGCCATACTCCTGTGTCTATATCCAGCTGTGTCACATCCTGCATGTCCCCTCCAGCTGTGCCATGCCCCTGTGTCTACGTCCAGCTGTGGCACGCTCCTTTGTATTTATCCAGCTGTGTCACATCCTGCATGTCCCCTCCAGCTGCGCCATGCCCCTTGTGTGCAGATCCAGCTGTGCCACGTCGCCTTGCACGACCCTCCAGCTGTGCCATGTTCCCGCATGCGACTCCAACCGCTCTGTGCCGCTGGCCGCATCTCCCACATGGCCGTGGAGCGCGCACCCAGCTGTGCCCTGCCCCTGCGTGCACATCCAGCTGTGCCGCGACCCTTGCACGCCCGCCCAGCTGCGCCCTGACCCCCCGCTGCACATCCAGCTGCGCCCTGACCTCCGCTGCACATCCAGCTGCGCCTTGACCCCGCCTGCACATCCAGCTGCGCCCTGACCCCCGCTGCACATCCAGCTGCGCCCTGACCCCCGCCTGCACATCCAGCTGCGCCCTGACCCCCCGCTGCACATCCAGCTGCGCCCTGACCCCGCCTGCACATCCAGCTGCGCCCTGACCCCCCGCTGCACATCCAGCTGCGCCCTGACCCCGCCTGCACATCCAGCTGCGCCCTGACCCCCGCTGCACATCCAGCTGCGCCCTGACCCCCCGCTGCACATCCAGCTGTGCCCTGACCCCGCCTGCACATCCAGCTGCGCCCTGACCCCCCGCTGCACATCCAGCTGCGCCCTGACCCCCGCTGCACATCCAGCTGCGCCCTGACCCCGCCTGCACATCCAGCTGCGCTCCGAGCCGGATCCAGCTGCGCGCCCCCCCCCCGGCCCCTCCCCGCGGGCCGCCGCCGTCCCATCATGCCCCGCGCGCTATGACTCTTCACTTTTCCTCCCTCCCTCTCCCTCCCCCGCGGCCGCAGCCAATCAGATCCTCCCGACGGAGGGCAGGACTCACCAATAGCGCGCGTCCCCTGGCCGGGCCGGCCAATGGGCAGGAGCAGGGGGCGGGCGCAGCGGCGCGGCGGGGCCGCGGTGTGGGCGGAGCGACGGCGGCGGCGGCCTGGCGGAGTCTGCACAACCGGCACCATGGTGAGCGCCGGCAGCTGGCCGGGGGGTCCCGGGGACGGGGAGCTGAGCTGAGCAGCCTGGCCCGGCCCGGGGGAAGGCGGGCGGGAGGGAGGGATGGAGGCCTTCCGCGCCGCTCAAGCCGGGCCGCGGCGGAAGCGGCGGCCGTGAGCAGCCCCGGTGCGGGCTGCCCCCCGTCCCCAGACATGGGAGCGTTAAAGCCGAAGCGGCGAGGGGAAGAGCGGCGCTGGCTTACCCCCGCCGGGGCGAGGAGCAGGGCCGGGCGGAGGGGGCGACCCCGCGGGCAGGAGGCTCCGTCGGCCACCGGGCCCGGCGGGAGCTGCGCCCCGGGCCCGGCCGTAGCCGCTGCCCTGCTCTCTTCCAGTCGATTATGAGCTATAACGGCGGGGCCGTCATGGCCATGAAGGGGAAGAACTGCGTGGCCATCGCTTCGGACCGGCGGTTTGGGATCCAGGCGCAGATGGTCACCACCGACTTCCAGAAGATATTCCCCATGGGGGAGCGGTTGTACGTCGGCCTGGCAGGGCTGGCCACCGACGTGCAGACCGTGTAAGTGAGACCCCCTCCCGGCCCTGCCTGCCCGGGGCTCGGCCTGTGGGAGTCACAGAAGGGGTTGGCTTGGAAGGGACCCGCGAGATCAGCCAGTTCCAACCCCCCCTGCCATGGGCAGGGACACTTCCCACCAGCCCAGGCTGCTCAGGAACTCATCCAGCCTGGCCTGGAACACCTCCAGGGAGGGGGCAGCCTGTTCCAGTGTCTCCCCACTCTCAGTGGAAGAAGGCAGTTACTGCAAGTCCCAAGTGGCAGCTGGTGCTGAGTGTGAATGGTGGTTATCCATGGGCAGCAGCTGGCTGCCAGCACTTCCCTCCTTCCTCTGCCTTCCCTGGGAGTGCTGTCACCAAGGCTGGATGTGATGAGAGGCTGCCTCACCTGTGAGCCCTGGACCACCTCAGGCAGCAAAGGAGCTGCAGGGTCCCTGCCTGCCTCAGGAGCTGGGATCTGCCAGCCTGCAGTGGAACAGCCCAGGGCAGGGTGGAAGTGGAAGAGGAAGGACCTTGCTTGTGCTTTAATGCTGACTCTCCTCTCTTGCAGTGCCCAGAGGCTGAAGTTCAGGCTGAACCTCTATGAGCTGAAGGAAGGGAGGCAGATCAAGCCCCAGACCTTCATGAGCATGGTGTCCAACCTGCTGTATGAGAGAAGGTAGCTGTCAGGCAGCAGCAGATGGGCACCTTGGGCTGCAGCTGCTGCAGCTGGGAGGCTGAGGAGGGCATGGCAGAAGGACCTCAGTCTGGTGCCAGTGTTGGCTTCCAAAGAAGCTTGGGCACCCTCTGGGGGTGCTTGCATGGGCAGAGGAGCACCCAGCCCCCAGCCCCCATCCTCTGGGGGTGTTTGCTCCTGGAGCAGCACAGGTTTGTTGTCTGCCAGGCTAAAGCCATCAGAGGCTGCTTCTCAGTGGACCTGAAGGTCTCCCCCCCCCCCCAGCAGCATCCATGAGCTGTTTTCCCTGGGCAGCTATTCATGGGTGGTTCACAGAAGGGGTTGGGCTGGAAGGGACCTCCAAGCTCCTCCAGCTCCAGCCCCCTGCCCTGGGGACCCCTCCCACCAGCCCAGGGTTGCTTCACCCAGCCTGGCCTTGAGCTCCTCTGGGGAGGGGACGGCCGCAGCCTGCCCGGTGCCAGCCTCGCTGTGCAGAGCTGCTGTGGGGCTGCTGAGGCTGACTGGGCTCTGGCTGCTGCTGCTCTCCCCAGGTTTGGCCCTTACTACACAGAGCCTGTCATAGCTGGGCTGGACCCCATCACCTATGAGCCCTTCATCTGCTCCCTGGACCTGATCGGCTGCCCCATGGTCACCGACGACTTCGTGGTCAGCGGCACCTGCTCCGAGCAGATGTATGGCATGTGTGAGTCCCTCTGGGAGCCTGACATGGTGAGTGAGCAGCTCTGCCCCCTGCCCCCAGCCTCCTGCTGCCCACTGCACAGCCTGGGCTGCAGGGCTGCAGAGCCTCTGTGCTCAGCAGCATCTCCAAGGGGCTCGGGAGGGCCAAGGGGAGGCAGCTTCCAGCAGCCTGCAGGGGAAGGGAGCCTCAAGCTCCCTGCCTTGGGCTGGGAAGGGAGCCTCAAGCTCCCTGCCTTGGGCTGGGAAGGGAGCCTCAAGCTCCCTGCCTTGGGCTGGGAAGGGAGCCTCAAGCTCCCTGCCTTGGGCTGGGAAGGGAGCCTCAAGCTCCCTGCCTTGGGCTGGGAAAGGAGCCTCAAGCTCCCTGCCTTGGGCTGGGAAGGGAGCCTCAAGCTCCCTGCCTTGGGCTGGGAAGGGAGCCTCAAGCTCCCTGCCTTGGGCTGGGAAAGGAGCCTCAAGCTCCCTGCCTTGGGCTGGGAAGGGAGCCTCAAGCTCCCTGGCTTGGGGTTGGGGTTGGAAGGGAGCCTCAAGCTCAGCCAGTTCCACCCCCCCTGCCATGGGCCGGGACACCTCCCACCAGCCCAGCTTGCTCCAAGGCCTCATCCAGCCTGGCCTTTGATGCTTCCAGGGATGAAGCATCCACAGCTTCCCCTGGGCAGCCTGGCCCAGTGTCTCACCACCCTCAGAGGAAAGAGCTTCCTCCTGATGTCCAAGCAAAATTCCTCTTGTCTGGTTCCCAACCCTTCTTCCTCATCCTGCCCCTCCCAGCCCTTCTCCAAAGTCTTTCCCCAGCTCTCCTGGAGCCCTTCAGGTCCTGGCAGGCTGCTCTGAGCTCTCCCTGGAGCCTTCTCCAGCAGCTCCAGGTCCTTGTTCTGGGGTCTCAGGTGGGGGGAGGCAGAATCCCCTCCCTTGTCCTGCTGCCCAACCCTGCTGGGGCTGCAGCCCAGGACCTGGTTGGCTTCTTGGCTGATCCTTTTTGGGGGGGGTGGGGGTTGAACAAACCCCACTTTGCACCAGGTCTGCTGGCTCCAGGTTGCCTTTCCCCCCCCTCTGAAGCAGCTTCTGTCCCTCAGGAGCCAGACCACCTCTTCGAGACCATCTCGCAGGCCATCCTCAACGCCGTGGACAGAGACGCCCTGTCTGGCATGGGGGTGGTGGTGCACATCATGTGAGTGCTGCTCCCTCCCCCACAGGTCACCCAGTGGGTGCTCAGCTCGGCCTCAGGCTGTCCCTCACCTCCAGCAGGCTCCACCTCGCCTCAGCCCCTTCCAGCAGCAGGGCCCTGGCTGCTCTCCTGCCGGCTCCGGGCTGCAGCTGCTGGGGGCAGTGGAGCCCAGAGTCAGGCTCTGGCCTGGGGAGGGCTTCCCTGGCTGCACTGCCAGAGGAGTGACCCCCTGGGGAGGCTGCCCTTGCACACAGCTGGGTGTGACATTGCCTTCCTGCCTGCAGTGTGACCTTGTGCCACTGCCCTGCTGCACCCCAGGCCCTGGCACCCCCTGGGGCTGCCCTGGGCTGGAGCAGCAGGAGGGGAGGGTTGACTCGGTGCCAGTGGCCACCTTCTGCCTACCTCCTGCCTGTACCAAGGAACTGCCTGCCCCCACTGCAGCTTCCTCAGGCATAGCCTGGGGAGAATCAGAGTCCCACTGAGGATGGCAAAGACCTCTCAGAGAATTGGTTGGGTTGGAGAAGGCCTTTTAAGCTCCTCCAGCCCAACACCACCATGGCCACCAAACCACCACCCCAAGGGCCGTGGCCACAGCTTTCTGGACCCACCTCCAGGGCTGGGGACTCCCCCTGGGCAGCCTGGTGGTAAACCCAGGCTGAGTTCAGCTTCTCCTCTCTCTCTCCCTCCAGTGAGAAAGACAAAATCACCACCAGGACCCTGAAGGCTCGCATGGACTAGCCCAGGGCAGCTCAGCCTCCTCCAGCCCACAGCCTGCTTGGACTCTCTTCTTTTTTAAATAAACCTCTCTGTTGTACTGAGCTTTTCCTCCTCTGCAGCCTCAACACTGCCCTGAAGCTCTCAGCACCCCCCCCAGAGCCTGCAGGAGCAGCTCAGGTTTGCTGTGCTAGGGAGTGGTAGGGGCTTGGAAAGGACCTCTGGAGAGCGTCCAGGCCAGAGCAGGGCACCCAGGAGCTCAGCTCCCAGGTGGGCTTTGAGCATCTCCCCTGAAGGAGCCTCCACAACCTCTCTGGGCAGCCTGCTGCAGCGTCCTGCACACCTCAGGGAGGCACTGAGCTGCAGCTGGGACTCAGCAGCATCCTGCACAGCCCCCAGAGCCCAGCAGGGTGAGGGCTGGAAGGGACCTCTGGAGCTCCCCCAGTCCAACCCCCCCCTGCCCCAGCAGGGCTCCCCCAGCAGCACAGTGCCCAGGGGGGGTTGGGAGCTCTGCACAACCTCCCTGGGCAGCCTGCTCCAGGCCTCCAGCAGCCTCACACCAAACAACTTTCTCCTCCTGGGCTCCACTTTGCCCCTTGCCCTGTGCCTGGGCAGCACTGAGCAGAGCCTGGCCCCAGCCTCTTGCCCCCCAGCCTTTAGCTCTTGCTGAGCACTGCTCAGCTCCCCTCTGGGGCTGCCCTGCTCCAGGCTCAGCAGCCCCAGGGAGGGCAACACTCAGGGGGTTAAGGGGCTGGGAGGTGAGGAGCTGCTGGAGCTGTTCCTTGTGCCTCTCCCCTCCACCTGCTTCCCTGCCACCTCCAATTTCCCCTCCAGGCCAACCACTTCCTCCTTCCCCCTCCCCCCCTCCTCTTTTCTTTCCTGGGCAGCTCAATCCCCCCCAACCTTTCCCAGCTTTGTTTGGGGTGGGCCCAAACCCCAAGGCAGGTTGCTGCTGGGAAGGGAAGGGAAGGGAAGGGAAGGGAAGGGAAGGGAAGGGAAGGGAAGGGAAGGGAAGGGAAGGGAAGGGAAGGGAAGGGAAGGGAAGGGAAGGGAAGGGAAGGGAAGGGAAGGGAAGGGAAGGGAAGGGAAGGGAAGGGAAGGGAAGGGAAGGGAAGGGAAGGGAAGGGAAGGGAAGGGAAGGGAGAGGTTGGGAGGGGAGGGAAGGGAATGGTTGGGAGGCAGAGGGTGGGGTGGGAGGCAGAGGGTGGGGTGGGAGCACTTCCAAGAGGCCCCAGAAAAGAGCTGTACACAAAGTCTGGACTTTTATTTTGTTGCTGTGGTTGGTTGTGGTTTCTTCTTCGTTTGCTCCCTGCTTGGAGACTCAACCCTTGTAACAGTGCATGCATCTCAACACAGCTAACAGTGTCTCAAACTGCCCCTAGCAGACAGACAAAGAGCACAGAGGACTTCCCCTTCCTATTTCAGCCCCAGTCAGGGGGGGTGGGAACCCCCCTACCTCCAAACCCCCAACCCTAGCATGGTTTGGGGTCTTTTTCCCCCATCATCATGATGAGTTTTTTCTTGGAGGGGGTCTTTAAGTTTGATTTCATTATTCACATCATTGGTTGGGGTTTTGCTTCCCCTCCCCCTGATTTAAACACCACCCCCAGCCCCAGGATGCCTCCTGGAGGGGTGAATCCCAGCCAGCTGCTAAGCACAAGATCAGCCCCACCACCACCCCACCCCCCCAAGTCCTTTCTGCTTGAGTGGTGGGAAAGAAAACCACCAGGAGGAGGTTTGTGAGCAGCAGCTGGGGGCCTTGTAGCAGTGGGGGCTGAGGTGGGGTGCTGGAGAAGGAGAGAAAGAGAGGAGGGGGGAAGGTGAGAAACCAACCTGAGCTGGGGCATTAAGCCACAGAAAGGGAGGGGAGGGTTGGGGCTGCTGGCTCTGCCTCAGTGTGGGAGGCACAAAGGCCAAGCTGAGGATGCACACAGAGTGACCCCCAGTCACCTGGAGGCTCAATGGCTTTGACCTCTGGTGCAGCTGGGAGGGAGGCATCAAGGAAGGCACAGGATGGGGGGCAGGGGGGGGGATCTGGCCAGGCCAAGACAGCCTGAAGTCCATCAAGGCCAAGACACAACCCCAAAGCCATCGAGGTCAAGTCAACCCCAAAGCCATCAAGGTGAAGACACAACCCCAAAGCCACCAAGGTCAAGCCAACCCCAAACCCTTCCAAGGCCAAGCCACAACCCCAAAGCCACCAAGGTCAAGCCAACCCCAAACCCTTCCAAGGCCAAGCCACAACCCCAAAGCCACCAAGGCCAACTCACAACCCCAACCCCCCCCCCCCCCAAGGATTTGCCTTCCCTCTCCCACTCTGTTCATGCTGCAGGAGCTCTCTCAGATGTTCAGCTCTAGGCTCAAAGCAGCTTCTGGTTCCTCCCATTCTGGCAGCCCAGGCTCAGTATGCTCAGAGAGAGAGAGACCCCCAGCAAAGGGCTGCAGCCCCTTGCAGCTCACTCCTCACAGCCTCCCCCTGCCCTTGGGCACTGCAGGGAGGAGCTGCACACAGAGAGACTCCAAGAGAGTTGTTGGTTTCATCTTTCTGAAGCTCCAATTGACCAAAGACTTCGTGCTGCAATTTCCTGAAGCCCTTGCACCCCTTGGCCAGGGTCTGAGCCCTCTGCTGCTGCCTCCTGCAGCTCTTTCAAGCCAGGGCTTTGGCAGTCAACTGCAGCTCAGTGTCAGAAGTGTTCTGCAGGGTACATGCTACAGACAGAAATATCCACAGGCAGCAGACTAGAGCTAAACTCACACCAGAAACAGACACCAAACTAGCACAAGCAGCTGTGAAACCAGAAGCCAAAGGGCTGGGGGGGTGGGGGGAAGGGTTTCTGCTTTGAAATACTTTGAGGTTAAAACAAGTGACCTGAAATGAGATTGAGAAGCAAAGGAGGCCAGAAAAAAAAGCCCACCCCAAACCCCAATAAAGCCAAACCCGAGCCAAAGAGGAAGCCCAAATTAAACAAAGAACAAATAAACCCCAAAGCCAAACCAAGAAAGCAAAACTAAACCAAAGGAACCCCAACCAAAGGAACCCTAAACCCAAACCTAAATCCAAACCCAAACCAAAGAAACCCTAAACCAAAGAAACCCTAAACCCAAACCCAAACCAAAGAAACCCTAAACCCAAACCATAGAGATTCAAAGCCAAGTAAACCAAAGCCAAACCAAACAACTCCAAACCAAAGAAACCCAAACCCAACCTATATAGACCCAAACCCAGACCAGACCCAAACCCAAACCAAACAGACCCAAACCAAACAGACCCAAACCATATAGACCCAAACCAAATAAACCCTAAACCCAAACCAAACAGACCCAAAACCAAACTAAACAGACCTCAAACCCAGATCAAATAGACCCAAACCCAAGTAAACCAAAGCCAAACCAAATAGACCCCAAACCAGACCAAATAAACCCAAACCCAAACTAAATAGACCCCAAACCAGACCACAGACCCAAAACCAGACCAAAGAGACCTAAACCATATAGACCCCAAACCAGACCAAAGAGACCTAAACCATATAGACCCAAAACCAGACCAAATAGACCCCAAAGCAGACCAAACAGACCCCAAAGCAGACCAAACAGACCCCAAAGCAGACCAAACAGACCCCAAACCCAGACCAAACAGACCTAAACCATATAGACCCAAACCCAAGTAAACCAAAGCCAAACCAAATAAACCCAAACCAAACAGACTCCAAACTAGGCCAAATAAACCCAAAACCAAACCAAACAGACCCAAAACCAGACCAAACAGACCCCAAACCCAGACCAAACAGACCTAAACCATATAGACCCAGACCCAAGTAAACCAAAGCCAAACCAAATAAACCCAAACCAGACCAAACAGACCCAAACCCAGACCAAATAGGCCTCAAACCAAATCAAACCCAAACCAAACAAACCCAAATCAAACCCAACCCAAATCAAACCCAACCCAACCCAAACCCAACCCAACCCAAACCCAACCCAAAACCAAATCCAAACCCAACCCAAATCCAACCCAAATCAAACTCCCAAATGAAAAGGAAATCAAAACCAACCAACAAAAAAAACCCCAAACTAAGCCCAAAAGCAAATTAAGCAAAGCCCAAACTGAGTTAGGGGAAAACAGTCAAAGGAAAATAAGTTAAATATCAAACAAATCAAATAATAGGAAGGGGAAAAAAAAACCCATCAAATACAAAACCCCAAACCCAAACTGAAGCCAAAGCAGAAGAAAGGGAAGGAAACAAATGAAGAAAGAACTCCAAGGGCCAAATCCCTTTGCAAGCCCAACCGAAGCCTGGCAGCCTCACCTCTCACCCCGACCATCAAAGCCCTGCCTGGAAAGCCCAAGGAGCACTCTGCAGGCGATGCAGATGGTGAACCAGACCCCAAAGTGCTTCCTGCTCAGCAAAGAGCCAGCCCTGGCCCCAAGGCCATCCTCGGGGAGAGCCCTGCAGCCGATTTCCCCCTCGGGGAGAGCCCTGCAGCCGAGTTCCCCCTCGGGGGAGAGCCCTGCTGCTGATTTCCTCCTCGGGGGAGAGCCCTGCAGACGATTTCCCCCTCGGGGGAGAGCCCTGCTGCTGATTTCCCCTTCGGGGGAGAGCCCTGCAGCTGATTTCCTCCTCGGGGGAGAGCCCTGAAGCCGAGTTCCCCCTCGGGGGAGAGCCCTGCTGCTGATTTCCCCTTCGGGGGAGAGCCCTGCAGCCGATTTCCCCCTCGGGGGAGAGCCCTGAAGCCGAGTTCCCCCTCGGGGGAGAGCCCTGAAGCCGAGTTCCCCTTCGGGGGAGAGCCCTGCAGCCGATTTCCCCCTCGGGGGAGAGCCCTGCAGCCGAGTTCTCCCTCGGGGGAGAGCCCTGCAGCCGAGTTCCCCCTCGGGGGAGAGCCCTGCAGCCGAGTTCTCCCTCGGGGGAGAGCCCTGCTGCTGAGTTCTCCCTCGGGGGAGAGCCCTGCTGCTGATTTCCCCCTCGGGGGAGAGCCCTGCTGCTGATTTCCCCTTCGGGGCAGAGCCCTGCTGCCGATTTCCTCCTCGGGGGAGAGCCCTGCTGCTGATTTCCTCCTCGGGGGAGAGCCCTGCTGCTGATTTCCCCCTCGGGGGAGAGCCCTGCTGCTGATTTCCTCCTCGGGGGAGAGCCCTGCAGCCGATTTCCCCCTCGGGGGAGAGCCCTGCAGCTGAATTCCTTTCAGCACAGAAGTGGCAGCTGGGCAGGAGGGGCAGAACAGGGGAAGAAGCAGAGGCAGAGGCAGGCAGGTTCCACTCTACAAGGAGCTGGGAAGTGGAGCAGTAGTCAACTGCTCTTAAGCCCTTAATGCAGGAACTGACTGCATCTTGCTGTCCTTCCTGGGGAGGAAACTCAGTGAGGGGAGGCTTGCTCCTAGCACTGCAGCCAAGCTGCAGCCTTCCACTCTCTTTGGGTTTGGAGTGTCTCAGGTTCACTCATTGCCTTCTCCCCCCCATCCCTACCCCTGTCCTTTTCCTCCCCCATCCCTACCCCTGTCCTTTTCCTCCCCCATCCCTACCTTTTAGCTCTTCTTGGGTTCAAACCCACTCCAAGCTAAGCAGTTTCAGAGCTTCCCCAAAAGGAGGAGGACAAAACTCAGCAGGGTCCCAAAAGCTGCAGATTTAAATGCAGGCTTTTCAAGCTGTCAGGAATCAAAACTGATTTCCTGCTCCTTCCCAACCCTACCTCTATCCCTTTCTTCCCCCTCCATATCCCTTTCCTCCCCCTCCATATCCCTGTCCTCCCCATCCCTACCTCTCCTTCTCCTCTCCAACCCTACCTACCCCTTTCCTCCCTATCCCTTTCTTCCCCATCCCTATCCCTTTCCTTCTCCTCCCCCTCCCTATCCCTTTCTTCCCCATCCTTGTCCCTTTCCTTCTCCTCCCCTTCCCTATCCCTTTCCTTCTCCTCCCCTTCCCTTCTTCTCCCCATCCCTATCCCTTCCCTTCTCCTCCCCATCCCTACCTCTATCCCTTTCCTCCCCATCCCTATCCCTTCTTCTCCCCATCCCTATCCCTTCCCTTCTTCTCCCCATCCCTATCCCTTCCCTTCTCCTTCCCATCCCTACCTCTATCCCTTTCCTCCCCATCCCTATCCCTTCCCTTCTCCTCCCCATCCCTACCCTCTCAGCTCATCTTGGGTTTGAGAGGTGCAAGTTGGTTCCCCCAGGGAAGGGAGGAGGAAGAGGAGGACAAAACTCACCAGGCCACACAAGCTGCAGGTTTAAACTGCCAGGAATAAAAACCCCAAGTGAGGAGGAGGTGTTTGGAGGCTTCCTCCTTGCTGGCAACCACTGAAGTGCTTCTTGGCTTTTAAGGGGAAAGCAACCAAGCAAAGGGCCACAGAACTGAGCTGGATGCTCACCAAGTCCTCCCCACTGGCTCAGGGCTTTGCAGAGCTGCATTTTGGGGCTGTGGCTTTTCCAGCTCCCAACACCTGAGGACATGAGAGCCTTCAGCCTCCCCCCCCCCCCCCCAGGCAGTGGTGTGTCAGCCCCCAGCCCCCCCTACCAAGACTCCAGTGGCAGAAGAACTTTGTCCCATGTCAAAAGGAATGACCCAAGGATGACTGAACAGAAGAGAAGGATTCAGATCCCATAATGAGCCTGGAATAGTCCTTGCTGATTCCTTCAGAGACTATTTACAGTGCACTCTTGCTGGGCTGAAATCTTTGCCTCCCCCCTCCCTCCCCCCCTCCCCTCCCCCCCCCCCCCCTTGACTGTGGGATTCACATCACCAACGTGGGGCTGAAGCTAAAAAACCCAAACCTAGAACCCCAACCCCACCCCCAAAGTCCACATTCAGGATCCAGGCCCAGAGCCAGGGGAATGAGCAGGATGTGATGAGCACCAAGTTCTCTCTCTCCCCACCCTCCCCCACCCCCAAAAACCCAACCCCAACCCCCTCCCCAAACCCAAAAAGGACCAAATTCCACACAGCAAAACTGTAGCACAGCACAGGGACAAAGGACATTCCCCAACAGCTTCTTCCCCCCACCCCCCAAACAAAGGCATATGTGAGAGAACAGTTTCAAGGCAGAGAAGCAACAGCTGCAAAACAGAAGAGGAAGGTTTTTGTCCCAGGCTGCTGGAGAATGAAAACTAAAGGGGGGAGGGAAAAAAAAGGAGGACCCAGAGTTCTGTAACCTGTGCAGCAGGAGCTAACAGAACCCCAAAAGCAAGCCTGAGAAGCTTGGCTGGGGTGGGGGAAGGGGAAGGAGAAGGGGAGATGGCAAAACAACCTGGAGAAGGAACAGGAGGTTGGTTCAGTCACACAGCTCAGCTCCAGTTCCTTAGGGGGTGGTGGGGAAGCTGAGGCAAGAACCTGGTGCCAAGTGTTCAAAGCATTTCCACTGCTTGACTGTGGCTCTGGAAGAGTGAGGAGGGCCTGGAGCAGAGGAGAGCCAAAGCACAGTCCCAGGCTCAAGTCCTTGGAGCCCTCCTGGAGCGGAGGGAAAGTCGCTGCCCTCGGAGCGCCGGCTCCCAGCGCTCCCCCAGCACAGTCCCAGGCCCTTGGGGGAGGTGCAGGGCAAGGCTGCCACAGCCAAAGCCAACTGCAACACCTCTGGCAGGACACAAATTCAAGTACCTGTGGCAGATGGGGAGGGGAGGGGGTGGGGGGCAAGGTGAGGAAGACTGAACACCAGCTGGGGGTTAAAACACTGCCGAGGGGGATGGGAAGCTGGAAGGGGAAGAGACAACACCGAGGGGCGGCAGGGAAGTGTTCCAGGCAGCCCAACCACTATCTCCTATCTACAGGTAACAAAAGGGACACCAAAAAGAAACCCCCACCCCACAACCACCCCAAAAAGGACCTTTTGCTGTTGCTGTTTCCTCTGAGGAAATCTTCAAAGCTGAGCCAGCTGAAAGCAGCAGGAGGAGGAGGAGGAGGAGGAGGAGGAGGAGGAAGAGGAGGTCCAAGCAGATGGCTGGAGGTCGTTGGATGCTTGTTGGTTGTCAGAGAGCAGGAGGAGGAGGAGGAAGAGGAGGAGGGTTTGGGTTTGGAAAAGGTTCTAGGGGAGCTAACAGCTTCTGAGGTGATCACCTTTGGTAGAGGTTCATCTCCCTCCTCTTTTGGTGGTGACCAAGGGCAGGGAAGAGTTGGGGGGGAAAAAAAAATCAGAGGAATAATTAAGAAGAGATAAAAAGAGAAGTGGTGGTGGAGGAGGCTTTGTTTCTTGTTTCTTGTTTCTTGCTTCTTAAATTAATCCAAACAAAAAAAAAACCCAAACCCAACAACCCCTAAGCTAAAACCAAAACCAAACAAAAAAAAAGGTATAAAGTGTCCCAGTTTGAGTTGCCCTAAAGGTCAGCAACTCCTCCTTAAAGGCAGGGGCAATGTTTGCCAGCCCTGAAGGGAGGTTTTGCCCTTCCCAGCTGCTACCAAGAGGGGGGGATAAAATAAAACAGTAAAATAAAAGAGAAGGGAAGGGGAAGGGAGAAGGGGAGAGAGGAGAAGGGAGAAGGGGAGAGAGGAGCAGGGAGAAGGGGAGAGAGGAGCAGGGAGAAGGGGAGAGAGGAGCAGGGAGAAGGGGAGAGAGGAGAAGGGAGAAGGGGAGAGAGGAGCAGGGAGAAGGGGGGAGAGGAGAAGGGAGAAGGGGGGAGAGGAGACGGGAGAAGGGGGGAGAGGAGAAGGGAGAAGGGGGGAGAGGAGAAGGGAGAAGGGGGGAGAGGAGAAGGGAGAAGGGGGGAGAGGAGAAGGGAGAAGGGGGGAGAGGAGAAGGGAGAAGGGGGGAGAGGAGAAGGGAGAAGGGGGGAGAGGAGAAGGGAGAAGGGGGGAGAGGAGAAGGGAGAAGGGGGGAGAGGAGAAGAGGAGAGAGGAGAAGGGAGAAGGGGAGAGAGGAGCAGGGAGAAGGGGAGAGAGGAGCAGGGAGAAGGGGAGAGAGGAGCAGGGAGAAGGGGAGAGAGGAGAAGGGGAGAGAGGAGAAGGGAGAAGGGGAGAGAGGAGAAGGGAGAAGGGGGGAGAGGAGAAGGGAGAAGGGAGAAGGGAGAAGAAGGGGGAAGGGAAGGGAGAAGAAGGGGGAAGGGAAGGGAGAAGAAGGGGGAAGGGAAGGGAGAAGAAGGGAGAAGGGAAGGGAAGAGAAGAGAAGAGAAAGGAGAAGGGAAGGGAAGGGAAAGGAAGAGAAAGCAGAAGGGAAGAGAAGAGAAAGGAGAAGGGAAGGGAAGGGAAAGGAAGAGAAAGGAGAAGGGAAGAGAAGAGAAAGGAGAAGGGAAGGGAAGGGAAAGGAAGAGAAAGGAGAAGGGAAGAGAAGAGAAAGGAGAAGGGAAGAGAAGAGAAAGGGGAAGGGAAGGGAAGAGAAGAGAAAGGAGAAGGGAAGGGAAAGGAAGAGAAAGGAGAAGGGAAGAGAAGAGAAAGGAGAAGGGAAGAGAAGAGAAAGGAGAAGGGAAGGGAAGAGAAGAGAAAGGGGAAGGAAGAAAACAAAGGTAAAATAAAATCAAAGTGAAATAAACTAAAAGTGAAATAAAGGTGAACTAAACTAACCCCCCCCAGGTCTTTCTGGCCTAAAAAAGGACTCCCCAGACAACCCCAAGGAGCAGCAGCTTGTGGCATTCAGGCACTGCTGCCACTTGCCCCCCCAGCCCCTCACTCAGCATCTCCCTGCCAGCCAGGGCCACCTCTCCAGCTGCCCTCTGGGGGCCGGGGGGAGGGTGGGGAGGGAAGGAGTCGCTGGGGAAGAGCAGTGCTGAAACAATGCACTTGGGCTGGGCTGGGGAAGAGCCCTCCAGAAACACCAAGGTAAAAATCAGCCAGGTCTGGGCACTTCTGGACCATCCAAACTCCACTTGTGCCAGCTGGGGCCAGTGGCCTGCCCGAGGGTGCACCGGGAAGGAGCTGCTGCTGCTGCTGCTGCTGCTGTCGTCTCTCGGAGTCACACAGTGCCACACACACCCCTTGCACACTCACCACCCACACACACCCATGCACACCCCACATGCTGCTACAGTGTCTGTGTCAGGGCCTCACAGGGCTGCCTTCTCTGCCGGGAAGCAGCCTCCCTTCTCCTCTTCCTCGCTGGCTGAAGGCTGAGGACCACCCTGACTATGTCAGGATGTTGGAGATGAAGTCGTTGAAGCGCTTCGAGTACTGCTCAGGGTTGACAGTGGAGATCTCTGCCCCAGCCTGCAAGGCAGAGAGGGGGAACTGAGGCACAGCCCAGCCCCCTGCCAGGGCACAGCCCCTGCCTGCAGCCCCCCAGAGTCACAGCCCAGCCCCCAGCCAGGGCACAGCCCCTGCCTGCAGCCCCTCAGAGTCACAGCCCAGCCCCCTGCCAGGGCACAGCCCCTGCCTGCAGCCCCCCAGAGCCACAGCCCAGCCCCCTGCCAGGGCACAGCCCCTGCCTGCAGCCCCCCCAGAGTCACAGCCCAGCCCCCTGCCAGGGCACAGCCCCTGCCTGCAGCCCCCCAGAGTCACAGCCCAGCCCCCAGCCAGGGCACAGCCCCTGCCTGCAGCCCCCCAGAGTCACAGCCCAGCCCCCTGCCAGGGCACAGCCCCTGCCTGCAGCCCCCCAGAGCCACAGCCCAGCCCCCTGCCAGGGCACAGCCCCTGCCTGCAGCCCCCCAGAGTCACAGCCCAGCCCCCTGCCAGGGCACAGCCCCTGCCTGCAGCCCCCAGAGCCACAGCCCAGCCCCCTGCCAGGGCACAGCCCCTGCCTGCAGCCCCCCAGAGTCACAGCCCAGCCCCCTGCCAGGGCAGAGCCCCTGCCTGCAGCCCCCCAGAGCCACAGCCCAGCCCCCTGCCAGGGCAGAGGACACAGAGCTGCTGGAGAGAGCCCAGGAGGCCACAAAGGTGATTCCAGGGCTGCAGCAGCTCTGCTGGGAGCTCAGGCTGAGGGAGCTGGGGCTGTGCAGCCTGCAGGGGAGAAGGCTCCAGGGGCACCTCAGAGCTGCCTGCCAGAACCTGAAGGGATCCTGCAGGGAGGCTGCAGAGAGACTTTTGCTGAGGGGGTCTGGAGCCAGGCCCAGGGGGAAGGGTTTGGAGCTGAGGCAGAGCAGGGGCAGCGTGGAGCTGAGGCAGAAGCTGCTGAGTGTGAGGCTGCTGAGGCTCTGGCCCAGGCTGCCCAGGGAGGCTGTGGCTGCCTCCTGCCTGGGGGTGCTGAGGGCCAGGCTGGATGAGCTGAGTCTAGCTGAGAGCTGTCCCTGCCCATGGT
Organism: Dryobates pubescens; assembly: GCF_014839835.1. Lineage (NCBI taxonomy): Eukaryota > Metazoa > Chordata > Aves > Piciformes > Picidae > Dryobates > Dryobates pubescens. The sequence continues at coordinate 1,385,382 of NC_071647.1, read as the reverse complement.
GGGGAGCTTGGAGCAGATGACCTCTGAGCTCCCTTCCCCATGGCTCCTAAGGTGCCCTGCAGGCCACTCTGTGACCCTCTGCAGTGTTTCCCTCCACCCAAGCAGGGCCCAGAGCTCGAAGCCTTCCCAAGGCAGCCAGCCAGGGGAGAGCTGCCCTTAGGCAGGGAGAATTCCAAGCTCAGGGTCAGAGGAGGCACCAGAGGCACACCTGCAGGCCAAGGCAGAGCCCCCCCGGGCCTGGGGGGGCCAGGAGCCTTACCCCATGCTTCACTGTCTTGGCAGCGTGCGCTGCCTTCTTCTTGGTGTCGTAGGGCGTCAGGATGTCGATGATGGCCATGAAGTAAACCTCCTTCCTGGGGGCACCTGGCAAGGCAAGGCAGCTGCTGGCACAGCCTGGGCTGGCAGCAAAGCCCAGCTGCACCACCTCCCCCCCCCCCCCCTTCCTCTTCCTCCCCAGGGGCTAGGAGAGAGAGCAAGGCAGAGCGACTGCCCCCCCCCGAGGCTCTGCCCTGCTCCCCCAGCACCACCCCCAAGCAGCTCCCAGGGGGCTGGGGGGGGTGGAAGCTTCCCCCCAGCCAGGCACAGTGAGGGGGAGGACACAGCTTCCCTCACCCCAGACTTCCCTCCAGTGAATCTAGCACAGAGGGGAAGAGAATCAACCAGGCTGGAAAGGACCTCAGAGCTCCTCCAGCCCAGCCTCCCACCCAGCACCATCTGATCAGCCCAACCCTGGCACCCAGGGCCTCATCCAGGCCCCTCCTGAACACCCCCAGGGCTGGGGACTCCACCACCCCCCCGGGCAGCACATCCCCAGGGCCAAGCTCTCTCTCTGGGAAGAAATTCTTCCTAACATCCAGCCTGAACCTCCCCTGGCACAGCTTGAGGCTGTGTCCTCTTGTTCTGGTGCCTGGGAGCAGAGCCCAACCCCCAGCTGGCTCCAACCTCCCTGCAGGCAGTTGCAGAGAGCAAGAAGGTCTCCCCTGAGCCTCCTCCTCTCCAGGCTCAGCAACCCCAGCTCCCTCAGCCTCTCCTCCCAGGGCTGTGCCCCAGACCCCTCCCCAGCTTTGTTGCCCTTCTCTGGACCCCTCCCAGCAGCTCAACCTCTTTCCTGAGCTGAGGAGCCCAGAGCTGGGCACAGGGCTCCAGGTGTGGGCTGAGCAGTGCTGAGCACAGGGCAGGATGAGCTCCCTGCTCCTGCTGCAGGCCAGGCTGCCCTTGGCCTTCTTGGCCCCCTGGGCACTCTGCTGGCTCCTGTTCAGCTGCTCTCCACCACTCCCTCCCAGGTCCCTCTCTGCCTGGCTGCTCTCAACAGCTTTCTTAACCTGAGGAGCCCAGAGCTGGACACAGGACTCCAGGTGGAGATCTCTGCCCCAGCCTGCAAGGCAGAGAGGGGGAACTGAGGCACAGCCCAGCCCCCTGCCAGGGCACAGCCCCTGCCTGCAGCCCCCCAGAGCCACAGCCCAGCCCCCTGCCAGGGCACAGCCCCTGCCTGCAGCCCCCCAGGCTGCCCCCTGGCCTACCCAGGGCCCTCCCTGCTGCCTTGCTGCCAGCCCTGGAGCCCAACCCTTCGCCTCCCTGGCCGCGCCGCAGCCTTCCTCTCCCCGCGCTCCTCCGCTCCCACCCTGCAGCTGGGCTTGAAAGGGGACAGGGGCGGCAGGGGCTGGCTCTGCCTTCCCTCCTGGCCCTGCCCTGCAGGGCTGTGTGCCCCCCCAGCCCCTGCCCCCTGCCCAGGCCCCCTGCCCAGGCTCACTCTCGTGGCTCTTCATGGCGTAGACGTCGACGGCAGGGTCGAACTCGCCGGGCCCGAAGAAGCGTGGGTAGCTGAGGAGGTTGCCAGGGCTGTCGGGGGGGGTGCCATAGGAGGAGAGGGGGTTGCCCCCCAGCCCATCATTCTCACACTCCTCCTCCTCTGCTCGCTCCTCCACCTCCATCTCCTCCTGCTCGGCTCGGTCCACGTCGTGGATGCCGACCAGCAGGCTGTAGTCCATGATCTTCAGCTGCGCCAGGAACTGCCGGGGGGGAGGGGGGGAGGGAGGGAGTGAGGCCAGCAGCAGGCAGCTGGAGGGCAGGAAGGCTCAGCCCTGACCCCCCTAAACCTTCAGCAGAGGGCCCACAGCTGAGCTCATGCCCCCTGCTGCCGAGTCGATAAGGATGGAAGAGATCCTCAGAGGCCGTCAAGCCCAAGCTGTGCCCCAGCAGCTCCTGACAGCTCAGCCAGGGCTCCAAGGGCCTCATCCAGGCCCCTCCTGAACACCCCCAGGGATGGGGACTCCACCACCTCCTCCTGACAGCTCAGCCAGGGCTCCAAGGGCCACATCCAAACCCCTCCTGAACACCCCCAGGGATGGGGACTCCACCACCTCCTCCTGACAGCTCAGCCAGGGCTCCAAGGGCCACATCCAGGCCCCTCCTGAACACCCCCAGGGATGGGGACTCCACCACCTCCTCCTGACAGCTCAGCCAGGGCTCCAAGGGCCTCATCCAGGCCCCTCCTGAACACCCCCAGGGATGGGGACTCCACCACCTCCTCCTGACAGCTCAGCCAGGGCTCCAAGGGCCTCATCCAAACCCCTCCTGAACACCCCCAGGGATGGGGACTCCACCACCTCCCTGGGCAGCTTCCCTCACCCCTGACTTCCCTCCAATGAATTTAGCACAGAGTAGGAGAGAATCAACCAGGCTGGAAAGGACCTCAGAGCTCCTCCAGCCCAATCTCCCACCCAGCACCATCTGATCAGCCCAACCATGGCACCCAGGGCCTCATCCAGGCCCCTCCTGAACACCCCCAGGGATGGGGACTCCACCACCTCCCTGGGCAGCACATCCCCAGGGCCAATCTCTTGCTGGGAAGAATTTCCTCTTAACATCCAGCCCAAAACTCCCCTGGCACAGCTTGAGGCTGTGCCCTCTTGTTCTGGTGCCTGGGAGAAGAGACCAACCCCCTCCTGGCTCCAACCTCCCTGCAGGGAGTTGCAGAGAGCAAGAAGGTCTCCCCTGAGCCTCCTCTTCTGCAGGCTAAGCAACCCCAGCTCCCTCAGCCTCTCCTCCCAGGGCTGTGCCCCAGACCCCTCCCCAGCTTTGTTGCCCTTCTCTGGACCCCTCCCAGCAGCTCAACCTCTTTCCTGAGCTGAGGAGCCCAGAGCTGGGCACAGGGCTCCAGGTGTGGGCAGAGCAGTGCTGAGCACAGGGCAGGATGAGCTCCCTGCTCCTGCTGGCCACCCTGCTCCTGCTGCAGGCCAGGCTGCCCTTGGCCTTCTTGGCCCCCTGGGCACTCTGCTGCTCATCAGCACAACCCTGCCTGGTCCTTGGCTTGGCTGAGCCAGGCCTTGGGCTGTTCACCCTTTGAGGCAAGAGGCCACAGTCAGAGAGCTGTCAGGGCTGGAAGGGAGCTCAAGGATCAGCCAGTTCCAATCCCCACTTGCCACTGGCTCAGGGGTGGCTCAGTGAGGATGCAGAGCAAAAAGCTGCTGCCCCCCTCCCCCTCCCTCCCCCAGGAAGCTCTACCTCCACATCCCTCTTCAGCTTCTCCAGGAAGTTCTTTTTGCTCTCTTCTCCCACATGCAGCTTCTGACCCTCATTCAAGAAGTCATTGTCCTTGAAGGTGGGCAGGTCCTTGGCCTGCAACACAACAGCCTCTGTCACATCCCCCTGCCCCTGAGGGGAGGGCTGGCACCACCCAGCCACCAGCAACAGGCACTCAGCACTGAGAGTGGGGCTGGCCCAGGGCCTTCTGTCTCTCTGGAGGGTGAAATGGCTCCAGGCTGGCCACTGAGCATGGAAATGAGGACTGAGAGTGGGGCTGGCCCAGGCTGTGCCTCTCTGGAGGGTGAAATGGCTCCAAGCTGGCCACTGAGCATGGAAATGAGGACTGAGAGTGGGGCTGGCCCAGGCTGTGCCTCTCTGGAGGGTGAAATGGCTCCAAGCTGGCCACTGAGCATGGAAATGAGGACTGAGAGTGGGGCTGGCCCAGGCTGTGCCTCTCTGGAGGGTGAAATGGCTCCAGGCTGGCCACTGAGCATGGAAATGAGGACTGAGAGTGGGGCTGGCCCAGGCTGTGCCTCTCTGGAGGGTGAAATGGCTCCAAGCTGGCCACTGAGGCTGAAAGTGGCATCAGGGAGAGCAAAAGAGTTGCCCCTGAATCCACCCAGAGGGAAACTGCAGGGAGGCCCAGGGAGCAGCTCAGCTGTGGGGACTGCCAGGCTGGGAGCTTGGGCAGAGCTGGTGCAAGCAGCTCAGGGCCCAGCTGAGAGCCTCTGCTCCATACCCTGTGGGGCAAGGGAAGTCAGCTGGATCCCATAGCTGCTTCCAACCCCCAGGAGGAAGGAGAAGCTGGGCAGGGCTGGTCCATACCTTCTCTTTGTCACTTGCTTCCCTGGATACTGTTGAGCCCTGAGGAAAGAAGAAAGCAAAGAGCATTGCTGCCCCCTGGGGCACAGCCCCAGGGAGTTCCAAGCCACTCTTTGAAGTCCCCCAAGCAAAGCAAAGCCAGGAAAGCACTTTGAAATCAGGGCCCAAAGCCTTTCTCCATGCCCAAGGCATGAAGATGATGATGATGAAGGCCTGGAGGTCTTCCACCCCAGCCTGGCTGTGTTCCTGCCCTAAGGAGGTCCTGCTTTGCAGGGAGGGGTTGGAATGGATGAGCTCTGGAGCTCCCTTCCAGCCCCTCCCAGGAAGCTGCAGATGTCCCTGGGCTGGGGTAGGCCACTTGGGACAGGTGAAGGGAGCAACACCTGAGCCTGCAGGGCAGCCCCATCCCAACCCCCAGAGCACAGGAAGCAAAGCCCAGGACCTCTGGCAAGCAGATGTGCCGAAGCCCAGGCTGCCCCCAGCCCTGCTGGGAAAGGAGCTCTCAGCTCCCAGGGGCAGAGCCCCCCAGAGCCTCACCTTCAGGTCATATTTCCTGTGCACAGTCAGCCTGTGGCTGAAGACATTTCTGGTGACCACCATGTAGGTTTCCACTCCATCCACAGTCAGCCTGTACATGCCCAGGAACTGGGGCAGGAGGGTGTTGCCATGGCACTCCACGATGAACTGCAGCAGGGCAGGGCAGGGGAGGGCAGAGAAGCAGCACAGAGTCCATCAGCCAGGCTGGAAAGGAGCCTCAGAAGTCATCCAGTCCAACCTCTCACCCAACACCTGCTCACAACTCAACCATGGCTCCAAGAGCCACATCCAAGCCCCTCCTGAACACCCCCAGGGATAGGGACTCCACCACCTCCCTGGGCAGCACATCCCCAGGGCCAATCTCTTGCTGGGAAGAATTTCCTCCTAACATCCAGCCCAAAACTCCCCTGGCACAGCTTGAGGCTGTGTCCTCTTGTTCTGGTGCCTGGCAGAAGAGACCAACCCCCAGCTGGCTCCAACCTCCCTGCAGGGAGTTGCAGAGAGCAAGAAGGTCTCCCCTGAGCCTCCTCCTCTCCAGGCCTCCTCCTCTCCAGGCTAAGCAACCCCAGCTCCCTCAGCCTCTCCTCCCAGGGCTGTGCCCCAGACCCCTCCCCAGCTTTGTTGCCCTTCTCTGGACCCCTCCCAGCAGCTCAACCTCTTTCCTGAGCTGAGGAGCCCAGAGCTGGGCACAGGGCTCCAGGTGTGGGCTGAGCAGTGCTGAGCACAGGGCAGGATGAGCTCCCTGCTCCTGCTGGCCACACTGCTCCTGCTGCAGGCCAGGCTGCCCTTGGCCTTCTTGGCCCCCTGGGCTCTCCTTCACTCCCCCTTAGGTCCCTCTCTGCCTGGCAGCTCTCAGCCACTCTGCCCCCAGCCTGCAGCACTGCCTGGGGTTGCTGTGGCCAAAGGGCAGCCCCTGGCACTTGGACTTGGTCAGTGCCATCCTGTTGGACTCTGCCCAGCCTGGCAAGGTCCCCTTTGCAGAGCCCTCCTACCCCCCAACAGGATCCACTCCTGCCCCCAGCCTGCTGCCATCTGCAACCTCAAGCAGGGCACCAAGGTCCCCCTTGCAGAGCCCTCCTGCCCCCCAACAGGAGCCACTCCTGCCCCCAGCCTGCTGCCATCTGCAACCTCAAGCAGGGCACCAAGGTCCCCCTTGCAGAGCCCTCCTACCCCCCAACAGGATCCTCTCCTGCCCCCAGCCTGCTGCCATCTGCAACCTCAAGCAGGGCACCAAGGTCCCCCTTGCAGAGCCCTCCTACCCCCCAACAGGAGCCACTCCTGCCCCCAGCCTGCTGCCATCTGCAACCTCAAGCAGGGCACCAAGGTCCCCCCCGAGGCCAGCTGTGGCAGGGCACAAGCTGAAGGCTGCCGAGCCGAGCCCCTTGGCGAGCCACGAGGGTGCCTGCAACCTTCCCCCACTCCTCCTCCTCCTGCTGCTGCTGCTGCTGCTGCTGCTGCCAGGGGCCTGCAGGCTCACCATACCTGGTGGTACTTCTTTAAGATGTTGTGCATCTCAGCCACATCCTCGCTGGACACTGCCTTGATGACGAAGCGCCGGTCGTAGGTGGTGAGGAAGCGCGCGCCGCAGCGGCCCTGGCTGTCGCTGTTCACAGGGGCACTGCGAGTCACAGAGTTCTGGGGGGGAGGCCACAACGGCCACAAACAAGGGTGAGGAGGAGGAGGAGGAGGCAGAAGCTGTCAGACAGCTCCCTGGGACGAGGAAGGGGCAGCAGTGCCGGGAAGCAGGCGAGGGGCGAGGGAGCCGGGGCAGGTCGGGGCAGGTCGGGGCGGAGGGCAGCAGGAGGCTGCCAGGAGAGCTCCTTGTGGCCCTCCAGGAAAGCTGGGGAGGGACTTGTGAGGGTGTCAGGGGGGGATAGGAGTGGGGGGAATGGATCCAAGCTGGAGGAGGGGAGATTTAGATCAGACAGCAGCTAGAAGTTGTTCCCCAGGAGGGTGGTGAGAGCCTGGCACAGGCTGCCCAGGGAGGGAGGTGGTGGCAGCCTCAGCCCTGGAGGTGTTTGCAGCCAGGCTGGAGGTGGCTGTGAGCAGCCTGCTGTGGTGGGAGGGGTCCCTGGCCAGGGCAGGGGGCTTGGGGCTGGCTGAGCCTTGGGGTCCCTTCCAACCCTGACCATTCTGTGAGGCTAGGAGGTGAGATGTGAGCGACCCTTGAGATGTGATGAGGGTGAGGGAGACTTGGAGCTGCTCAGCCTGGGGAAGAGAAGGCTCCAGGCAGACCCTGGGGCTGCACTGCCAGTCAGGTTGGACTTGATGATCCTTGGGGTCTCTTCCAACCTCAGTTATACTGTGAGACTGTGACACCTGAAGGGGACCTCCAGGGAGGCTGGGGAGGCACTGCTGGGAAGGGGGTTGGCATGCCAGAAGGGGAGGCAATGGTGTGACTGTGGAGCAGGGCAGGCCTGGGCTGGCCAGCAGGGGCAAGGTGTGCAGGCTGAGGGCAGGCAGGGGGCAGGCAGTACCTGGTAGTCCTGGTCATCGATGCCAAACCTCTCCCTGAGGTTCCTGAACACCAGGGGACAATACTCCTTGAACTTGAAGCGGCTGGGCAAGTTCTCCCTGGGGCAGAGCAGAGAGCAGAGCCCTGGTGCAACCAGCAGCTGGGGGAAGCCAAACTCCATTCTTCTCCCACCCCAACCCCTCAGGGCATCCAAGCCCCTTCCTCCTCCTCCTCCTCCTCCCTACAAGAGCCTCACTCTGCAAGCAGTCAGCCCTCAGCAGGGTTTCTCTGGGTGCCTGCAGAAGTCATCTGCTGGAGGCAAAGCAGGTGGGGGGTGGGCTGCTGGGGGGCTGCAGGGGTTGAAGGGAAGCCTAAGAGGCAATTCCAGTGCTCTCTACAGCTCCCTGGGGCTGGTGTTGGCCTCTGCTCCCAGGTAACCAGCAAGAGGATGAGAGGAAGAGGCCTCAAGGTCCTGCTCTGGCAGGGGGCTCGGACTGGATGACCTCTGGAGGTCCCTTCCAACCCCTGGCCCTGATGCTGTGATCCAGCCTTTGCCTCAGAGGCTCTCTGGCTGGGGGCTGTCTGCCTCCCAGAACAATCTCCCCTGTCACAAGCACAGATCTGACACAATCCTCTCTCTCTTTGCCTTTGTTGCTTTGCTGTGCTCAGCAGTGCAGCTGCCCCCCTGCTACCCACTGCTGCTGCTGCTGCTGGAGATGAGAAGCTGGAGGAAGAGGAAGGGGGTGGGGGGAGGCCCCTCTGGTTTCAGATCAGATCAGATCACTCCTGCATCAAAGGAAAGGTCACCATCTCCAAAGCATCTCAGCCAGAAGGCCAAAGGAAAAGGGTGGGAAGGGGGTGGGGGGGAAGCAGCTTCAGTCTGGCACCTTCCAGACCAGTCCCAACCAGCCCAGGCTGAGCTCTGCCAGCTGGGAGCGAGGCCTGCCCAGAGCACAGCAAGCACAGCTCCCCAGGCCTGAGCCCAGCTGCATCTGCCCTGCCACAGCTCCTGCCCTGCACAGTGGCAGGAGGCAGGAGGGAGGAGGAGGAAGCAGGAGGAGGGAGGAGGAGGAAGCAGGAGGAGGGAAGAGGAGGAAGCAGGAGGAGGGAGGAGGAGGAGCAGGAGGAGGAGGAGGAGGAGGGAAGAGGAGAGGAGGAGGGAAGAAGAGGAAGAAGGAGGAGGGAAGAAGAGGAAGAAGGAGGAGGGAAGAAGAGGAAGCAGGAGGAGGGAAGAAGAGGAAGAAGGAGGAGGGAAGAAGAGGAAGCAGGAGGAGGGAAGAAGAGGAAGCAGGAGGAGGGAAGAAGAGGAAGCAGGAGGAGGGAAGAAGAGGAAGAAGGAGGAGGGAAGAAGAGGAAGAAGGAGGAGGGAAGAAGAGGAAGAAGGAGGAGGGAAGAAGAGGAAGAAAGGAAGCCCAGAGATGGCATGGAGCTGCTGGGAAGAGGCTCAAAGGGAGAAGGAATCCAGCAGGGCACAGACAGCAAACTCCTGCCCTGTCCCCTGCCCCATGGCCTCTTTGGGTTCTGCTGCTCTGCAGCAGGGCACTGCAGCAGGGCTCAGCAGCAGGGCTCTGCAGCAGGGCTCAGCAGCAGGGCTCAGCAGCAGGGCACTGCAGCAGGGCTCAGCAGCAGGGCTCTGCAGCAGGGCACTGCAGCAGGGCTCAGCAGCAGGGCACTGCAGCAGGGCTCAGCAGCAGGGCACTGCAGCAGGGCTCTGCAGCAGGGCTCAGCAGCAGGGCACTGCAGCAGGGCACTGCAGCAGGGCTCAGCAGCAGGGCTCAGCAGCAGGGCACTGCAGCAGGGCACTGCAGCAGGGCTCAGCAGCAGGGCTCAGCAGCAGGGCTCAGCAGCAGGGCACTGCAGCAGGGCTCTGCAGCAGGGCACTGCAGCAGGGCTCAGCAGCAGGGCTCAGCAGCAGGGCTCAGCAGCAGGGCTCAGCAGCAGGGCTCAGCAGCAGGGCTCAGCAGCAGGGCTCTGCAGCAGGGCTCTGCAGCAGGGCTCTGCAGCAGGGCTCAGCAGCAGGGCTCAGCAGCAGGGCTCTGCAGCAGGGCTCAGCAGCAGGGCTCAGCAGCAGGCCAGGGACAGTCCTGCATCAGTTCTGTGCACAGCCAAAGATGTGCAGCAAAGAGCAGCCTCAGGGCTTTGGCCAAGGGACACTCTGAGCTCTGCTGCCTGCTGCCCAGCCCAGGCCATGCCTGGGGGGAAGGAGCTTTGCAGCAAGGCCCCTTCTGAGCCAGGCCTTGGCTGACTGCTCAGCACTCAGAGGACACAACCCAAACCACAGCACAGGACACCAGCTCAGGGATGCTGCCTGGACAGGGCACAGACTCAGGGCTTGTGTCCAAACCTCCTGGGCTTCAGGAAGAGGGAACAAACCCAAAGGCCTTCACCAAGGCAGTTCCTTCCCTCCCCCCAGCCCCAGCAAAGAGAGGAGGAGGCTGGCAAGCACCTACTTACTTGTTGAAGAGATGATTGTCCACCTTAATCTTGCTGTAGGCTTTGAAGTCATCAGGCATTAGCATGACAGGGACAGGGACATTGCTGAGTTCATTGATCTGAAAGAGAGAAGAAGCAAGACCCAGGCTTGGCTGCTGGCTCAGGGAGAGGGCAAATCCCCCAGGAAGCTGTTTTGGGAAGCAAGAGAATCTGTTCAGGACTCTGAGAGCTGTGCTGGAGGCCATCTGTGGTGAGAAGGCACAGAAGCATCTCCCTGCACCCTGTGGGGGGCTGCTCCCCGAGCCAGCCCTTGGCTCCTTCCCCTCTTCACCTTCCCCAGATGCAGCCAAGACAAATCCTGCAGCCCAGCACAGAGCAGATCTGATGCTGCCACCGAGAGCCCTTTGCCTTCAGCGAGGCAAATGCTGCACCAGCCAAAGGCTTCACTGCTGCAAGCCCCCGAGGGGGGCAGGCAGGAGAGGCTCTGGGCAGCCCTGGTGCAGCACAGCTCAGCTCCCCTGGGGCTGCTGGTTGGTGCTGAGCTCTGCTGTCTCTGGTTGCTCTTCTCCCACCTTCTCCAAGAGGATGAGTCACTCCACTCGATGTTTTTGCTCCTTAGTCATGTGTGGCAGCCACAGGAATAGAGGGGAAGCAGAAGAATGAAACCTTCAGCTCCCGTTGGGCTCAGGCTGCAGGCACCCAGCAGGGGGAAAATCAGCAAGAGGGAAATGAAATCCACAGATCCAGAGCCTGCTCCCCCAGCCCAACCCCCCCTGCCCCCCCAGCAGGGCTCCCCCAGCAGCCTGCCCAGCAGCACAGTGCCCAGGGAAGGGTTGGGAGCTCTGCTCAGCCTCTCTGGGCAGCCTGCTCCAGGCCTCCAGCAGCCTCACACCAAACAACTTTCTCCTCCTGCTCAGATGGAGCCTCCTGGGCTGCACTCTGTGCCCCTTGCCCTGTGCCTGGGCAGCACTGAGCAGGGTCTGGCCCCAGCCCCTTGCCCCCCAGCCTTTAGCTCTCACTGAGCACTGCTCAGCTCCCCCCTGGGGCTGCTCTGCTCCAGGCTCTCATCCTGTGCTCCTCACAGAGCTGCTCCTCAGCATCTTCAGAGCCTGCCCTGGACTCTCCCCAGCAGCCTCCCTTGAGCCCAGAAGGTCAGGGAAGTCCTGGAGTGAGTCCCCCCAGGAAGGAGCAGCCACCACAGCTGCCTCTTCCTCCTCCTGGCCAGGGGGAAGCCCCTGGGCTCCAGGGACCCATTCTGCAGCAGGCTCTGTGGCACAGCTCAGCTCTGAGCAAGACCCAGGGTGGTGCCAGCTCTGAAGGTGTGCAGGGAGAGCTCTGGTTGGAGCAGGAAGCCTTTGATGAGGGGCAGCTTTTTCCTCTCCCCCCCTGCCCATCCTTTCTTCCTGCACTCAGCAGAGAGGAAACCCAAACCCAGAGCAGCTCTAACCCACGTCAGCCTGGCACAGCCAAGAGGACTATTTTCAGAGCCAGCCCATCCCACACAGCAGAGCAGCAGCAAAGCAAAGTGGCCACCAAAGCTGCTCAGAGCCCAGGAGGTGCTCCCCACAGCCCTGCCCTGCAGCAGCTCCAAACAGCCCCCAGGAAGCGCTGGGGGAGGGAGGGAGGGAGGAGGCTGCCTGGGTGAAGGAATCCATCAGGGGATGGTTTGGGGTGGAAGGGACCTTGAAGCTCATTCACAGGCCCCTAGAATGGCTCAGGTGGGAAGGGAGCTCAGGGGTCAGCTGCTCCAAGCCCCCCAGCCCCGGGCAGGGTCCCCTCCCACCAGCCTGAGGCTGCTCAAGCTCTCGCTCAGCCTTGAGCCTCGGCCGCCCCCCGGGGATGGGGACTCCACCACCTCCCTGGGCAGCCTGCTCCAAGCCCTGCCCACTCCTGCAGCTCAGAGATTGCTTCTCCATGCCCAGCCCAGCCCTCCCCTGGCACACTTTCAGGCCATCCCTTCTCCTTCTCCCAGCCTGACCCCAGGGAGCAGACACCAACCCCCAGCAGCCTCCAAGCCTCCCCTCGGGGAGCCGCAGAGAGCAAAGAGCTCTCCCCTCAGCCTCCTCTCCTCCAGCCTAAACCACCCCCAGGCTCCTCCTTCAGCTCCTCCTCACCCTCCCTGCCCTCCAGACCCTTTCCCCACCTCTGCTGCCCTTCCCTGCACCCCCTGTGCCCTCCAGCTCCTGGTGTCCACCTCTCAGCCAGCCCTCGGAGCAGCCAATTTCCCTTCCCCCCCACCCCCCCTGCCCCTTGAAGGTTTGGAACTGGTGCTGGGGAGCCCAAAAAAAAAACCCCAACTCAGTTCTTGTCTGAAGCCAGAGGAGCTGCCTGCAGCCACCAGTGCTCTGCTGTCTGCCAGCAGGGGAAAGCCTCCTGCCAGCAGAGCTGCTCAGACGCCGAGGCACAAAGGCTCCGTCAGCAGAGCGGAGGAAGGGGGCTGGGGGCTGGCAGGGCAGCAGCAGCCCCTGCAGGCTGCCTCCCCCCTGCCAAGGAGGAAGAGAGGGGGGGAAAAAAAGAGAGGAATCCAACACCCAACCTTCAGCAGAGGGAGAGGAGATGGCAAAGCAGCCCTGCATGGCCCCAGCCCTGCACGGCCTCATCCCTGCCCCAGCAGCGAGCTCAGAGCCCTGGCACCTGTTGCAGCTTCCTCCTGACTGGCAGCAGTGCTGCAGCTGCAGGCCAATCCAGAACGGTCCTGAGCCCCCAGCTGGGCTGGGGATGGAGGCAGGTGGGCAGGAAATGTGAGCTGGAGAGAGGGGAGGTGGGCAGGGGGGGGATGGCAGCACTCCGAGGGCAAGAGGGGGCTGGAGGCAAACAACGAATCCTGCTGAGCCAGGGGGAAGGGTCTGGGCAGGGGGGAAGGGTCTGGGGAGGAGGGGAAGGGTCTGGGGAGGGGGGAAGGGTCTGGGGAGGAGGGGAAGGGTCTGGGGAGGAGGGAAGGGTCTGGGGAGGAGGGAAGGGTCTGGGGAGGAGGGAAGGGAGAGCTCCTGGCTGGGGAGGTGGAGAAACCAGAGAGCTGAGCTGCTGTGTCCTCTGGCTGCTGGGCAAGTGGATGAGGAGGGGGGGAAGGGGGAGAGGAGAAAGGGAAATGGGTGAGGAGGGAAGGAAATGGAGGATGAGGAGGGGGAATAAATGGAAGAGGAGAGGAGGCAGCTGGAGGAGGAGAGGAGCAAATGGCAGAGCAGGGCACAGCTGCAGCCTTGGGCAGCTGAGGACCTTCCTCCCCATCACCTACTGCTGTTCCCTAGAGCCCTGCTCCCTCCTCCCCTGCCATGCCCAGGGACCCCTCCCCCCCAGCCCAGGCTGCTCCAAGGCCTCATCCAGCCTGGCCCTCAGCACCTCCAGGGAGGGGACAGCCACAGCCTCCCCTGGGCAGCCTGTGCCAGGCTCTCCCCAGCCTCACTGGCAAGAATTCCTCCCTCAGCTCCAGGCTCAGTCTGCCCTCCTTGAGCCCAAAGCAGCTGAGCCTCCCCTGCTCCATGCTGAGCCTCCCCTGCTCCATGCTGAGCCTCCCCTGCTCCATGCTGAGCCTCCCCTGCTCCATGCTGAGCCTCCCTTGCTCCATGCTGAGCCTCCCTTGCTCCATGCTGAGCCTCCCCTGCTCCATGCTGAGCCTCCCCTGCTCCATGCTGAGCCTCCCTTGCTCCATGCTGAGCCTCCCCTGCTCCATGCTGAGCCTCCCTTGCTCCATGCTGAGCCTCCCCTGCTCCATGCTGAGCCTCCCTTGCTCCATGCTGAGCCTCCCCTGCTCCATGCTGAGCCTCCCCTGCCCCATGCTGAGCCTCCCCTGCTCCATGCTGAGCCTCCCCTGCTCCATGCTGAGCCTCCCTTGCTCCATGCTGAGCCTCCTCCTCTTCCCTCTCCACACCCCAAGGGAAAAGGGCTCCTGGAAGCTGTTCCTGAGAGGGGCTCCCAGGCCAAGGAGGCTGTGATCCACCTGCCTGGGTGGGGAAGGACTGTGGTGGCCACCACCCTATGCTGAGCTCTCCAGAGGTCCATTAGAGGCAGAGCAGGCAGCAAGTGCTGGCAAGGCCAAACCTCCAGGCTGCTGAGGCTGTGCCAGCAGCAGTTCAGAGGAGCTGAGGGTCTGAGAGGTGGCAGATGCTGCTCTGGCTGCCAGGAGCAGGCCAGCAGCAAGGCAGCAGAGAGGGCAGAAGCCTGCAGCAGGTCCCAGAGCTGCTGCAGCTGCCCTGGGATGCCAAGGAGCTGGGCTCTGTCCTGCCTGGCACCGCTCCTGCAGGGCCCAGGCCCTGGGCTGCAGCTCCCAGCCAGCCTCTGCAGCCACAGGAGGCTGCCTCAAGGCCAGCCAAAGGGAAGGGGTCTGCCCCACTCCCACAGGACAGGCCCTGGCCCTGCCAACAGCCACAGGGCTCCGGGGACCACCTCTGCTGCGCCCGGAGGAGCTGCACCGCAGCCTGCCTGGGCACAGGGCAGCAGCAGCCTCCTCCACCAGGAGCCCCCAGGAGCCCCAGGAGCCCCCAGGAGCCCCCAGGAGCCCCCAGGAGCCTGCCATGCCCAGCCCCTGGGGGAAGCAGCCCCTTCCAACCGTTTCTATGGTTTCCAGAGCATCCCTCCAGGCTGCTGTGCTCCTCCCTGCGAGATGGCTTCCCCCTCCCGGCGCCAGCACAGCTCCCTCCCCTCCCCCCCCTCCCTGGCCAGCTCCAGCCCTCAGGGACCCCCACCAGGGGAGTCCAGCCAGGGCCTGGAGAAGGTGCCTGGAGCAACCCCCCCCCCCAGGAGCTGCTCCTCCTCTTGCAGTGCCATGACAACAGCAGGGGCAGAGGCAGCCCCCCCAGCCAGCAGCCCCCCCCAGGCAGCAGCCCCCCAGCCAGCAGCCCCCCCAGCCAGCAGCCCCCCCAGCCAGCAGCCCCCCCAGCCAGCAGCTCCCCCAGCCAGCAGCCCCCCAGCCAGCAGCGCCCCCAGCCAGCAGCTCCCCCAGCCAGCAGCTCCCCCAGGCAGCAGCTCCCCCAGGCAGCAGCTCCCCCAGCAGCAGCCCCCCAGCCAGCAGCCCCCCAGCCAGCAGCCCCCCCAGCCAGCAGCGCCCCCAGCCAGCAGCCCCCCCAGGCAGCAGCTCCCCCAGGCAGCAGCCCCCCCAGCCAGCAGCCCCCCAGCCAGCAGCTCCCCCAGCCAGCAGCCCCCCAGCCAGCAGCCCCCCCAGCCAGCAGCCCCCCCAGCCAGCAGCGCCCCCAGCCAGCAGCCCCCCCAGGCAGCAGCTCCCCCAGGCAGCAGCCCCCCCAGGCAGCAGCCCCCCCAGCCAGCAGCTCCCCCAGCCAGCAGCTCCCCCCAGCCAGCAGCCCCCCAGCCAGCAGCCCCCCCAGCCAGCAGCCCCCCCAGCCAGCAGCCCCCCAGCCAGCAGCTCCCCCAGCCAGCAGCTCCCCCAGGCAGCAGCCCCCCCAGGCAGCAGCCCCCCCAGCCAGCAGCCCCCCCAGCCAGCAGCCCCCCCAGCCAGCAGCTCCCCCAGCCAGCAGCTCCCCCAGCCAGCAGCCCCCCCAGCCAGCAGCCCCCCCAGCCAGCAGCACCCCCCAGGCAGCAGCCCCCCCAGCCAGCAGCCCCCCCAGCCAGCAGCCCCCCCAGCCAGCAGCTCCCCCAGCCAGCAGCTCCCCCCAGCCAGCAGCCCCCCCCAGCCAGCAGCCCCCCCAGCCAGCAGCTCCCCCAGCCAGCAGCCCCCCCAGCCAGCAGCCCCCCCAGCCAGCAGCCCCCCCAGCCAGCAGCCCCCCCAGGCCAGCAGCTCCCCCAGCCAGCAGCCCCCCCAGCTAGCAGCCCCCCCAGCCAGCAGCCCCCCCAGCTAGCAGCCCCCCAGGCCAGCAGCTCCCCCCAGGCAGCAGCTCCCCCCAGCCAGCAGCCCCCCAGCCAGCAGCCCCCCAGCCAGCAGCTCCCCCAGCCAGCAGCCCCCCCAGCCAGCAGCTCCCCAGCCAGCAGCCCCCCCAGCCAGCAGCCCCCCAGCCAGCAGCCCCCCCAGCCAGCAGCTCCAAGCTTGCTGAGCTGCACTCAGGGCTCAGGGGGAAGCCCCTGGGGCTCCTCTTGCTGCTCCCCTCTGGATCAATTTGCCCTCTCCCTCATTTGCCAGCTCTGAAGTGTGGGCAGAGGGCAGCAGAGGGGACCCTGCCCCTTGGCTCTGCTCAGAGCTCACCTCCAGCCCTGCTGCCCACACCAGCAGGAGCAGGACTCAGAGCTGCTGGAGAGGGCTCCAGAGGAGGCCACAAAGCCAACCCAACTGCTGGAGCAGCTCAGCTGGGGCTGTGCAGCCTGCAGAAGGCTCCAGGGAGAGCTCAGAGCTGCCTGCCAGGGCCTGGGGGGAGCTCCAGGGGAGCTGGGCAGGGACTCTGGACAAGGGCTGGGGGGTGCCAGGCCAAGGGACAGCAGCTTGGAGCTGGGAGAGGGCAGACTGAGAGTGAGGAGGAGGAAGGAACTCTTGGCAGGGAGGCTGGGGAGAGCCTGGCACAGGCTGCCCAGGGCAGGCTGCGGCTGTCCCCTCCCTGGAGGTGTTCAGGACCAGGCTGGATGAGGCCTGGAGCCACCTGGGCTGGGGGGAGGGATCCCTGCCCGTGGCAGGGGAGCTGGAACTGGATCATCTTGGAGCTCCCTTCCAACCCAAGCCACCCCAGGACCTATGAAGGGATCCTGCCAGGCTGCTCCCACCCTGCTCACCCCAGCCACAGCCCCAACCTGAGCCCAACCCAGCCCCTGGCTGGGGAGCAGCAGGACAGCTGAGCCCCAGCTCCCTTCCTCAGCCAGCAGCCCTCTGAGCCTGGAGTCCCCAGGAGGCAGCTGCCTGCTGGGCTGAGATCCCCTGCCCCTGCCCCTGCCCAGCCCTGCCTGCAGCCACAGCAGCTGCTCCCAGGCTTGGCTAAGCACAAGGCAGAGCCCAACTGTTGCCAGACTTCAGCTGAGGCACCCAAGGGAATTGCTTCAGCCCACAGAAAGGGAGGAGAGCAGCAAATGGTTGAGGGCCTGGTGGAGCCCAGCCCTGCCTGAACTGAAAGAGTTCATCCCCAACCCAGCAGCAGCTGGGACAGAACCTTCCTGGCCCAGGCCCTGGAGCTGCTTGCTTTCCTTCCCCTCTCCTTGCTGCAGGCTTCAGCCCTGCCTGCAGAGAGCCCTGGCTCAGGAACCAGACACTGAGCAAAGCAACCCCCAAAAACCAGCCAGGAGTTCCACCCAAGGCCCAGAGAGAGCTCCTGGAAGTGCTCCCCAGCTGCCCACAGCCACTGGCTGGCAGCACAGAAGGACTTCACCAACATCACCTCCCAGATGCAGAGCCCCCAGGGGGACCACGAGGGGGGCCTGGAGCTGCTGGAGCAGGACCAGAGGAGGGCAGGGAGGTGATGGGGGGCTGGAGAAGCTCCCCTGTGGGGCCAGGCTGGGGCTGCTCAGCCTGGAGAAGGCTCCAGGGAGAGCTCAGAGCAGCCTGCCAGGGCCTGAAGGGCTCCAGGAGAGCTGGGGAGTGACCCTGGAGGCAAGGGCTGGGAGGCACAGGACGAGGGACAATGGCTTGGAGCTGGGAGAGAGGAGACTGAGACTGGAGAGGAGGAAGAAGCTCTTGGCAGGGAGGCTGGGGAGAGCCTGGCACAGGCTGCCCAGGGGAGGCTGTGGCTGCCTCCTGCCTGGAGGTGTTCAGGACCAGGCTGGATGAGGCCCTGAGCAGCCTGGGCTGGCAGGGGGCTGGCACTGGAGGATCCTGAAGGTCGGTTCCAACCCACTCCATGAATCCAGGAGCACACAAAGCCAGCCTCAGCTCACAGCCCCAGCAGCTCTCCTGGGCACTCAGGAAGCTCACCCAAAGGCAGCCCAGAGCTGAGGGGAGCAGAGGGGGAGAGGGGGGAAACAATCCCAACCAACCAGCAGGGATCCAGGGGTGGGGATCCCAGGGTGGGGATCCCCAGGGTGAAGACCCAAGGGTGGGGATCCCCAGGGTGGGGATCAAAGGATGAGGACCCCAGGGGTGGGGATCCCCAGGGGTGGGGAGGGCAGAGCTGAGATGTTCCAAGCCCCTTCCCAGCCCCTCCAGACAGTGCTCCGTGGCAGCACTTTCCTCCCCCCTGGGGCTCTGCTGTCATCTCCTCACCAGCTCAGGGCTCTCACACAGCTCCCCCAGCTCTGCCTCCCCTCCCTCCCTGCCTCCCTCTGCCTGAACATCTCCCAGCCGAACCCTCCCGAAGTTGCATCGCCCTGACCCGGAGCCTCCACCAGTTGCCAGCTTCCAAGCTCGCAGACAGCTCCAAGCAGGGAGGGAAAGAGAGCAACATCTGAAAGGGACTAATTAGCACCAAGCACCAACTGTCCCTCAGCGGCCCCCGAGTGAAACTCAGCCGCATCCTACCCAGTTCCCTCCCTGATGGCCCTCGCTGATCAAAGGCTGAGCGAAGGAACTGACTGCCCTGCTGCCCGGGCAGGGCTGGGAGCAGGCAGCAGCGCTCGGAGCACCCTCCGAGGGCAGAGCTGGCAGAGCTCCGCGGGGAAGCTCTCCCTCCAGCCTCGGGCAAGCTGGGAAGGCAACCCTCGGGCTCTTCACAGCGACAGAAAGGAAGCTGCCATCCCTCTGCCCTCCCTAGGAAACAGCCAGCAGGGCTTTGGGCACCCCCCAGGGATTATTCCTGCAGCGAAGGGAGGAGGCTTCAGGGCTCCTGGAGCAGCTGGATGCTTCCCCCTGCATCCATGAGCCACCTCCAAGGGAGAGCAGGAGGAAAGCAAATCCTCCTTCCCAGCCTGGGGTTGGTGTCTGCCATCACAGACGAGGGAGGAGTTTCCAGAGGAAACATGATGATGGTTCCATGAAGCTCCAGAGGAGATGGAGCAGAGCTGAGCCGCCACAGACACTGCCAGGGGAGCCTCTGCCAGCTCCCTCCCGAGCCCTGCACCGAGCCCTGCCCAGAGAGAGCCAGGCCAGGGCAGGGAGCCGGCAGAGCAGGGACAGGGGCGGGCAGATGGGCCCCGAAAAAGATCCTTCTGCGTTGTGGGATGGAGCTGAGAGACAGCAGCTGCTGGCCACAGCCAGCCAAGCCACGAGCAGGGCTGGCACCGTCTGCCTGGCACCTCTGGGGCACGGCACACAAGAGCCTCCCCCCAGCCCCAGGGCTGCAGGCACTGCCCTGAGCCAGCAAGGCAGGGGGCAGGGCGGGGGAGAGAGCCGGGGGTGGGGGTCCCCCCATCGGTGTCCCCAAGGTCTCTGGGGCCGGAGAGGAGGTGTGCCAGGGGCACAGCACCCACACAAAGGGATGCAGAGAGAGAGGGCAGCGCCTGCCCTGCCCAGGGACACAGAGCAGCGGGGAAGAGCTGGCTGGAAAAGGGGATGGGGAGGCTGGAGAAGGGGATGGGGAAGGGGAGGGTGGAAATGGGGATGGAGAAGGGGAGGGTGGAATAGGGGATGGGGAAGGGGAGGCTGGAAAGAGGGATGGGGAAGGGGAGGCTGGAAACAGGGATGGGGAAGGGGCCAGAGGCAGAGGAGGGGCTGGAGGGGCTCTGGCAGACACAGGTCCAGCAGCAGAGGAGCCCAAAGCCACCTCGGGCATGTGGAAGGTGATGCCCGGCAGGGACATCCTGAGCCAGGGCAGCAAACCAGAACGGTCCGGAGCTGGGGATGCCGTAGGGCAAGGCAGCCCCAACCCCACGGCACCGAGCAGCGGACCCCGCCGGGGAGACCCTTCCTCGCAGGGCAGGAGGCTGAAGGGTCCCGCCCCGGGGCTGCCCTGGGCACGGGAACCCCAGGCACGACCCAGCCCGGAGATGGGCTCCGGGGCTGAACGGGGCGCGAAAAGGCCCTGGCCGGGGGAGGGCAGGGTCCGAGCCGGGGCAGGGCGGGGGCGAGGCCGCTGGGTGCGGGGCCGGGCCCGGTACGAGGGGCCGGGGGGAGGGGGGGCGGGGGGTGCCCGGGGGGGCGGCGGCGGCGGCTCACCGTGTGGTTGGCCCCCCACATGAGGACGCTGAGCAGCGGCTCGGAGGCCCGGAACAGCTTCACCTTCTGGCACACGAAGTGCTTCTTCTTGGTCTTGGTCTTGCTGGCGCTGAGGGCCGAGCCCAGCGCCGTCCCCACGCTCCCCGCCGACGAACCCCCCGCGCAGTTCGAGGCCATGGCGGAGCCCGGGACCGGCGGCGGCACCGGCAGCCGGACCGAACCCCCCCACCTTCCCCCCCCCCCCGGGCTTTCCCCCTACCGCTGCCTCCGCATGGTTCCGCCCGGCCCGGCACACCCCCCGGCGCCCCCCTCCCGCGGTGGTACCGCCCGCCGCTGTCAGCCCCTGCCCGTTGGTCCGGCCCGGCCCGTTAGCTTCTCTCTCTCGCCGTATCCCAACCCTCCCCCCCCCCCCGGCTCTTGCCGCAGTGGTTCCGTCCCCGCCTCCCTTCCTCCTCCCCCCCCCCCCCCCCCCACTCCGCGGTGGTTCGCTCCACCGCTGAGGAGGAGCCGCCGCGGCCGGCCGAGCCCCGCTCCGGCCCCGCTCTGAGGCGCCGCCAAGATGGCGGAGGGCTGAGGAGCGGAATGTACCACGTCCCCAAAGGGGAAGCGCGGAGGCTAAGCGGCGGGAGCGCCGCGCTCAGGGCTGCCTCTGCCCCGCTCAACCTGCGGACGGGACGGGGAGAACCCCGACATAGCTCGGGCTGCGAGAGGGGACGGCGGAAAAGGTTGGGTGAAAGAAAGGAAAGGAGCGGGAAATAAGAGCGCCCTTCCCTCCTCCTCTGCCCGGAGATGGTCTCGCCCCGCCGGCGTGACGCGCCCGCCCGGGGCCACGCCCCGCTCTGAACTGGCCAATGAGCAGCGAGGCGCCTGGAATTATGAATGGGCTGCTGCGCACGGCCCCGGCCGCCGCGCCAAGGGCCAGCAGCGGGGCCGCGGCTAGCGGGGACCCCCTCGGGCAGCTCCCCCTGGGGCCAGGCGGCACCGGGGCCACGGCCTGCGGGACAACCGCTCGGGAAAACTCACAAAGGGACGGCCAGGGCCTGGTAAAGCCCACTGCAGGCTCTCCAAACCCTTCCCTGTGACGGGAAGTGTCACCCTTGCCCCCCCCCCCCCCCCATCTCCTGCCCCCCAAAAGCCACAAAAACCATTCAAAAAATGAGAGTAAAAGTGTCTTAGTTCTTAAAATAAAAAAGCTCTACGTCTCTGTACATATACACATTACTTACATTAGAAAATCCCAGAGCAGCTCTTGCTGTACCAGCCACACTCTGCTCCTTTCCTTTCCCCCCACTTCCCCCTCCTTGCAGCTCCCTTTTGGGTCAAGCTGCTTCAAATCTGGGAGCAACCAAAGAAGAGGGTTTTTTTTGTGTGTGTGTGACTTAACATCACCCCTCCAAACCCACAGCTCGAGTGTGGAGCAGGATTTGGTGCTCCTTGTGTAGCTTTTTATCCCCTCCCATGGAATTAGAGCCCAAGGGTAGTTTGTTCTGCTCTGATTTCCAGGCACCAACAAAACATGAGGGAACTCAATTCTGTCCTAGAAAGACCTCAGACAACCTGCCCAGTGCAGAAAGCAGCCACCCCCCAGGCATCATCTGGGTGCTAATACACCCAAAACCCCAAATCATGATACCCCTGAAGGTGGAGAGAGAAGGAAAAGACCTGGCAAGAGGTTAGAGATGGAATACAAAGGCTCAGGAGTTCTCCAGCAAAGGTCACACCCAGCACAAGACAGTTCCCAGTGCCAGGAGCATCCAGAACTTAGCATGAGCTGAAATCCAGCAGCTCCCTAGGGGAGGGCTGAGTGTTCCTGAGGAGAGGCAGCAGGTCTGGGGCTGGAGATCTCTCACCTTTGGGGGCAACAAGAATCCATCATACAAAAAAACCCCACAAACCCAAGTCCCAGACCCCCACTTCTGGGACCCAGTTTCATCTCTGCATGAAGTTCCTCTCCAGGGCAGCAGGAGTCCTCTGCAGGGAGTGGATGTTGCGCTTGACTCGATCCTCCAGGGTGGAGGAGGAGGCACTCTCCAGCTTCAAACGGCTGCAGGAGGGTGGAGGCAGAGAGACAACACATCAGCAAAACCCCCTCCCAGACACCAGCACCACTGCTGCCTTCACCCTCCCCCACATTCTCCACCCAAGCACAGGGCAACAGCAAATTGTTGCCCTCCTCCGAGCACAGCCTTGGAAGGGACCCTCAAAGGTCACCTTCACTATCCCCCCCCCTGCCCTGAGGGAATCAAACCACCTCTGAGCCTGGCTTGGAAGGGCTTTTGGTGCCTCATTTAAGCTTCCTTTCAGCAGCTCCTCCAAGAGGAGAGGACTCCAAATAGAACCAACTTAATTACTAAAGCATCTGTCCCAGGGGGGTGTGTGCCTGCTTTCCCCTGCAGCAGAGGAGGGAGAGGCACAGTGTGCTCCTGAGGAGAGGGCAGGGCTCCTCTGGGAGCCCAAAGCCACAGCTCCCTCTGGACATGGCTCTGGTGCCCACCAGGCCTCAAGGCCCTCAAGCTCTTGGGACACAGGCTCCCAGGGGGCCCAGAATGGTTTCAGTAGGAGAAGATCTTCCAGGTCCTCCAGTGCCACCAGCCTCTGGCTCGACCCTGGCCCTCAGCACCCACACCTCTGCCTCCCTGCAACACCTCCAGGGATGAGGCTTCCACCACCTCCCCTCAGGAGCCTGTGGCCAGGCTTTAGGAACCCTTCCAGTCCAGAAGTTTCTTCTGATGTCCAACCTCAACCTGGCCTGGTGCAACTTGAGGCCATTTCCCCTCACTGTCACTTGCTGCTAGGTACAAGAGATCCATCCCCACCTCATTCCAGCCTCCTCTCAGGCAGCTGCAGAGGGCAATGAGGCCTCCCCTCAGCCCACTGGCCTCAGCTCATGCATCCAACCTGAGCAGATCCCTCTGCAGAGCCTCCCTTGCAGGCTTGGAACCACTGCAGGCTCCTAAACCTTCAACACCTGTGTGTAAAACAGGACTAAGACTTCCCAGAGGGTGGCTAAACCCAGCTGACTACCAGCTTCCAGGTCCAGGACCACCATAACAACCTTCTGGGTTGAGGCAAGGAACTGGGACCAGCAGCTGCCCTGAGTTCTGCTGCAGAGCACAGCAGGGACAGCTCCTGGAGCACCACCCCTCAGAGGCTGTGGCCTGTGCTTGCCCTGAGTGAAAAAGCAGGCAGCAGGAGAGACTCACTTGAAGAACTTCCCATCCCTGGAGTCGAGTTTCTCCAGCTCCCTCTCCATCTCCTCCTGCTTTTGGTGCTTTCTGAGGTTGTTTGCCCTCTCCTCCTCCCTCCACTTGGCATTTTCCATCATCTCCTGGCGCTTCCTCTCCAGCTCCTCCGGGGAGATCTTTCTGTTTGGGTAGGAAAGAGCCCTGCTGAGGAGCCACAGCCCTGCTGCTGCCACCCTTCTGCCTTTCCACTCTCCACCAGCAGTGCCAAGCCCCCAAGGGAGGGCAGCCTTGAGGTGCTTTTGACTTTGGCAGCCCAGGCAGCAAAGCTTTCAAGCACCCAGCTGAACCTTCTGCTTCAGCACAGCCCCAGCTGGAGGCTGCCTTCTCCCTCCTCCCAACCACCTTCTCTTCAGCTGACTGCTGGGATGCTGCTGTCAAGCTGCCAGGTTAAAGAGAAAGCTCTTCATGAAGAGCCCATGGGACAGTGACTGCCCCTGCACAGTGCCCTCAGAGCCCCAGCAGCCACCTGGGATGGCTCTGGGGAGCTGCCCAAGCTGGGAGCCAAGAGCAGACTCAGCGCCCCGGGGCCTCCCTGCCCAGCTTGCTGGGCACTGAATCCAACCTGCTCCAGCTGAGAGAGCAAAGTTGGGTTCCCAGGTGACAGCCAGGTGGTTCCCACTCCCCCCCAGGGCAGCTTGCAGGCCCAGAGCAGGGGGAGAGGTCCTTGCTCACCTGGTGTACCCCGAGGTGTGCTGCCGCCGGTGGCTCCTCCTGGGGGAAGGGCTCCTGGCTCTGCCCTTCTCCTCCCGGCTGCTGTGCCTGGAACCCAGCAAAGCTCTGAGTGGAGGAGCTGAGCTTCAGCCCACAGCAAGGTTTGGGCTAGAAAAGACCTTCCAAGATGATCAAGCCCAAGCCTGAACCCAGCACTGCCCCGGGGCACCGCCACGCCATGGCCCTCAGCACCACAGCTGCCGAGGGCTGAGCTCCCCTCCAGGGCTGGAGGCTCCCCCACTGCCCAGGGCAGCCTGGGCCAGGCCTGGGCAACCCTTTTGGGGTACAAATTGCTCCTCATGGCCAAGCCAAACCTGCCCTGCTGCAACTTGAGGCCATTTCCCTCTCAGCAGCTTCCTGCTGAAGAACTTCTTCCTCAGCTCGACTCTAACCCTCAGCTCCAAACCCTTCCCCCTGGGGCTGGCTCCAGACCCCCTCAGCAGCAGTCTCTCTGCAGCCTCCCTGCAGGATCCCTTCAGCAGCTCTGAGCTCCCCCTGGAGCCTTCTCCTCTGCAGGCTGCACAGCCCCAGCTCCCTCAGCCTGAGCCCCCAGCAGAGCTGCTCCAGCCCTGGGAGCATGTCTGTGGCCTCCTCTGGGCTCTCTCCAGCAGCTCTGAGTCCTTCTCCTGCTGGGGACAGCAGAGCTGGAGGCAGGGTTGGAGGTGAGGTCTGAGCAGGGCAGGATCCCCTCTGCCCACCCTGCTCTGGCTGCAGCCCAGCACCCAGCTGCCTGAGGGCTGCAGGAGGCACTGCTGGCTCCTGGGGAGCTGCTCAGCACCCAGCACCCCCAAGGCTCTTTCTGCAGGGCTGCTCTCAGCCCACTCTGCACCCAGCCTGGATCTGTGCCTGGGCTTGGCCTGACCCAGCTGCAGGACCCTGCCCTCTGACTTGTTGAGCCTCACACAGCTGGCACTGCCCCACTCCCCCAGCCTGTCAAGAGCCTTCTGGATGCCCTCCCTGCCCTCCCCAGCAGCCCTGGGCTGTGCATTGGCCACACTCACTGTTTGCTGTGTCTGGAAGGAGATCTTGAGCCCCTGCATGCAGCCTGTTCTGAGCTCCTCTTGCTGGAGTGTCTCTGAGGAGAAGGGGACCTGCTCCTGGAGCGCTCCCAGTGCCTGTGGTTGGCAGCTGGAGGGCTCCTGGGCCTGTGGCTCTGCTCAGAGTCTCTCACCTGCAATCCCAAAAGGTCTCTCAGCTCTTGGAGGAGGCACAGCAACAGGGGAAGGTCACAGAGGGGACCTCAGAGCAGGTTGAGTGTGCTTGAGGTTTGTGTTTACTGCTCTGAGCCCCAGCTGTGCCTGGGGGGCAGCAAACAGAACCCAAAGAACAGCCAAGAGAGGACCTGGGCAGAGGAGTGGAAGCCTCAAATGGTTTGGGTTGGAAGGGACCTTAAAGACCATCTGGGTCCAACCCCACACCCTGGGCAGGGTCACCTCCCCTGAGAGCTTCCCCTGTGACTCTGAAGAGAAACTGAACAAAGCTGAAGGCAGAGCAGATGGAAGTCCCAGCCAGGACCCAAACAGGTTGGAGTGCCAAGGCTCAGATGGCTCCAAGCTGAACAGGAGCTTTACTACCATGGAATGGTTTGGGCTGAAGGAGCCTTTGAAGGCCACCTAGAGCAAGCCCCCTGCAGGCAGCAGGGACAGCTCCAAGCAGAGCAGGCTGCTCACAGCCCCAAACCACCTGAGCTGGGCTGGTGCCAGGGGTGAGCAACCTGAGCCAGGCTCTCCCCAGCCTCAGGGGCAAACATTTCTCCCTCCTCTCCACTCTCAGTCTCCCTCTTGGAGTTCAAACCATCCTCCCTTGGCCTGGCCCAGCAGCCCCTGCTCAAATCTCTGTCCCCAGCTCTCTGACCTCCCCTTGGAGCACTGCAAGGCCACCAGAAGGTCTCCCTGGAGCCTTCTCCTCTCCAGGCTGCCCAAGGCCAACTCTCCCAGCCTGGCCTCACAGCAGAGGGCTTCCAGCCCTGCCAGCACTGCTGTGGCCTCCTCTGGCCCTGCTCCCCCAGGTCCCTGTCTGTGCTGAGGGCTCCAGAGCTGCCCCAGCACTGCAGGGAGGGTCTCAGCTGAGCTGAGGGGCAGAATCCCCTCCCTGCCCCTGCTGGGTGTGACTTTGCCACCCCCCTCCTCCTCATCCTCTCCCAGCCAGTGAAGAAGTCTTCTACCTAACTGCCAAAGCTCCTTCCCCCTAGCTCAGGACACCTCCTGCTCACAGAGCTGCTCTCAGAGCTGCCCCAACCCCCCCCTTGCTTACCTGTAACCCATATCCTGGGACTCTGGAAGGAGCAGCTTTGCAGGAGGAACTGCTCTCCCTCTTCTGGGACCTGAAAAGGAACCAGGAGAGGCCTTTTCAAAGAGCAGAGACAACAAACTCCCCTCCCCAGAGCCTCAGCTCCCAAGGACCTCCTGCAGGGGAATCCTAACACAGGGGAGGGACACTGAGGGGAGCTGAGAGCATCCCCTGGGGAAGATAAAAACCCAGAGAGGGGCAGGGGGGAGTGGAAAAAAAAGCCAGGAAAGGGCAAATTCAGCAGGAGGAGTGGTGGGCTGGCAGCAAAACCCTTCCCAGGCTCACTTAGCTTTGCCTCTCTCCTCCTGGCTGCTGTGGCTGCCGCTGCTGGAGCTGCGCCGCCGATGCCTTTTGTGCTTCTTCCTCTTCTCCTTCTTCTTCTTCTTCTCCTTTTTC
Source organism: Dryobates pubescens (assembly GCF_014839835.1). NCBI lineage: Eukaryota > Metazoa > Chordata > Aves > Piciformes > Picidae > Dryobates > Dryobates pubescens. The sequence goes on along the minus strand of NC_071647.1, from coordinate 1,359,077 downwards.
TCTAAGCTGTTTTGCAGCTGGGAAGAGAAAGATCACTGCAGCAGGCAGGCAGCAGGCAGGCAGCAGGCAGCCTGCAGGGGCACAAGGCCAAAGGGGAGCACTGCACAAGATTGTCTGTAGGAGTCGGGGGGGGGGAGCCTTGGCTCAGGAGGGGAGAGGGAGAGGGAGAGGGAGAGGGAGAGGGAGAGGGAGAGGGAGAGGGAGAGGGAGAGGGAGAGGGAGAGGGAGAGGGAGAGGGAGAGGGAGAGGGAGAGGGAGAGGGAGAGGGAGAGGGAGAGGGAGAGGGAGAGGGAGAGGGAGAGGGAGAGGGAGAGGGAGAGGGAGAGGGAGAGGGAGAGGGAGAGGGAGAGGGAGAGGGAGAGGGAGAGGGACTCCTGCTGAGAGAGTGATGCAAAAGCTCTCTGCTCTGGCAGGGCAGCACAGGATGGCTCAGACTGGGGAAGGAGCTCAGCTGCTCCAAGCTCCCTGCTGTGCCCAGGGGCAGCTCTCAGCCAGGATCAGCTGCTCAAGGCCTCATCCAGCCTGGCCCTGAGAACCCCCAGGCAGGAGGCAGCCACAGCCTCCCTGGGCAGCCTGGGCCAGAGCCTCAGCAGCCTCACACTGAGCAGCTTCTGCCTCAGCTCCACTCCAACCCTGCTCTGCCTCAGCTCCAAACCCTTCCCCCTGGGGCTGTCCCCAGCCCCCCTCAGCAGCAGTCTCTCTGCAGCCTCCCTGCAGGATCCCTTCAGCAGCTCTGAGCTCCCCCTGGAGCCTTCTCCCCTGCAGGCTGCACAGCCCCAGCTCCCTCAGCCTGTGCTCACAGCAGAGCTGCTCCAGCCCTGGGCTCATCTCTGTGGCCTCCGCTGGGCTCTCTCCAGCAGCTCTGAGTCCTTCTCCTGCTGGGGACAGCAGAGCTGGAGGCAGGGTTGGAGGTGAGGTCTGAGCAGAGCAGAGCCCAGGGGCAGGATCCCCTCTGCTGCCCTCTGCCCACCCTGCTCTGGCTGCAGCCCAGCACCCAGCTGCCTGAGGGCTGCAGGAGGCACTGCTGGCTCCTGGGGAGCAGCTCAGCACCCAGCACCCCCAAGGCTCTTTCTCTCCAGGGCAGCTCTCACCCAGCCTGGGTTTGCAGTGAAGAGGCAGGAAGCCTTCCCCCTCAGCCTCCATTCTAAGCAATTAACAGCAATTAAGCTGTGATGACCCCAAACCAAATGAACCTCTGACCCTCTCCTTGGCTCAGGATCTTCTGTGCTTGGAGTGTTTGAAGCAGCCCTGGGAGCCACCTACCAGGGCTTTGATCTTCTTCATTTTCACAGGGTTGTTCAGCACCTCTCTCTTCTTCTCCTCCTCCTTCTTCCTGAGAGAGGAGAGGGAGGGGGAAAAAAACCCAGAGGAAAATGCAGGGGCTTTGTTTTAAACAACTGGAAAGAACATTTCCATCAAAGGCAGCAACCCAGGGAGCCACTGCTGATCCCAGCTGCCCCTCCAGTACCTGATCATGAACAGGGGATCCTCCCTGATCTTGTTGGCCATATCCAGGACAGAATTGGCACCAGACTTGGCAAAGATGGAGCCTGGCAGGAGCCCTGTCTCACTGGAGCAGCCTGCCTCCTTCTCTTCCATCTTCTCAAAGATGTATTTGTCCACAGGGCGACCCATGAGGTACTCCTCCCTGTTCACCATGCCTCCAGGCCCCTGGTACATCCACTCCAGCTTCTCTTCTCTCTTCCTGTTGCAAACAAGACCCCCCCCCCACCAAGCAGGGCTCTGAAGTGATGTTTTAAGACACCAAGAGGTCATAAGAGCCATGAAATAGAATCACAGAATCAAGAAGGCTGAAGGAGACCTCAAAGATCATCCAGTCCAACCTGTCACCCAGACCAAAATGGGGTGGGTTGGATGAGACCTTCAAGATCATCCAGTTCCAACCTCACTGCCATGGGCAGGGACAGACTTCACCAGCCCAGGCTGCTGAAGGCCTCATCCTGCCTGATCTTGAGCACCTCCAGGCAGGGGGTAGCCACAGCCTCCCCTGAGCAACCTGTGCCAGTGTCTGCCCACCCTCACTGGCAAGAATTTCTTTCTCACAGCCTGGGGCTCCAAAAGCCACAGCCTGGGGCTCCAAAAGCCACACTTCAACGCTCACTAAGAGGAGGGAAAATGTTTTATCCCCAGACACATTAAACCAAAGCTCTCTGAGAGGCAGCAGGAACACCAGCAGCACCTCACCACGCAGCACCTGTGGCCAGGGCCGGGCCAGGAGCGGCGAGGAGCAGCCCGAGGGGAGGCGGCAGCGGCTCACCTGACGGTGCCCATGTCCTCGGCGTACCGCTGCATCTCCTCCCGCGCCCGCTCCTCCTGCAGCTCCCGCTGCAGCTCCTCGATCTTCTTCCGCTCGGCCTCATGCTTCTGCTCGGCCTTCCACACCTTCTCCACATTGCGCAGGGTCTGGGGGTGCCAGCTCTTCTTCAGGTTCTGCAGGAGCCGGGGACGCGGAGCGCGGTCGTTAACGAAGCGCCAGCGAGCAACCCTCTCGGGTCCCCACCGGCCTTCCCCCCACCCCGCCCGACGCCGCGATCGCCCGCTGCGCTTCCACCCGCGGGTCCCGACCCGGAGAAGGAGACGCGGCCGCTCCTGCCCCACCGAGACCCGCGGGGACGGACGCGCCCTCGGTCAGAAGCGGGGACGAGCCCCAGGCCCCGGCGAGCCCGCGCGCCCCGGGCCTGCCACTCACCGCCCGGCGAGCCCTGAGCGGTGCCCGGAGCCCTGCGGGACGCACTCAGCCCCTCCTGACCCTCCCCGGGCCCGAAGCCCTCCTCACCAGGTCGCCTCCACCCATGGCGACGGTCGGCGCAGAGCTTCCCCCGCCGCTCCCGGGGACCGGATGTGCGTCATCGGGGCGCGCCGGCGTCACCCCCGCTGCGGGCGCCGCTCGGAGTCGTCACTTCCGGTGCGTCACTGGGGGCAGCCGGCAAGATGGCCGCGGCAGGCGGCGGGGCAGAGCGGGGCGCAGCCGGTGCCTCCCAGAGCTATTCGGTAGGGGAAAAAGGGAAGGCTGGAAGCCTCTCCGGGTGCGCGGAGCACCCGGGGCTCTCCCGGTCCCCGCGGCTGCGCTGTCCCAGGCGCCGCCGGCAGGTCCCTTCCGTCCCTTGCCCGCATCGGTGGCCGAACCCCCGAGGGGTGCAGCTCAGGCTCAGGCTGCCCCTGCGCGACAGCGGAGCAGAGGTCTCAGCCGCACCCAGCTGCAGCCTTTGGGGTGTATGGAATAGGGGGAGCTTGGTCAGCTGAACGGCCCCGCGCACAGCTCGGGGCGGCAGGGGGATACGTGGGGTGGGTTTGGGACCACCTCAGACCACGAGCCCCAGGATCGCCCCACGGGAGGGAGCGTCAGGGTTGGGGTCAGACTCGGTGGTTTTCGGGCTGCTCTTCAGCCTAAGCGCCTCTGTCCTCACTGTTCCGCGAGGCGAGCAGCCGCTGCGCTTGCCTCTGGCGCCGGGATGAAGATCTGAGCTCGCAGGGAGGCTGCTGGGGGCGGCTCCCGCAGCAGGGGGCCAGGAGTCAGGCTTGGGGAGTTGGAGCCGGACGCTGCGCGGGGCAGGAGCCGCGGGGCGCTGCCTGCCCGCAGCCTGCTCCTCGGGCTCCGGCCGCTGCGGGCACAGCGCCCTGCGGCGTCTCCTTGCCCGCGGCAGTGGCCCCGAGCGGGGTTAGAACCCTCGACCTCCCCATTGCCAGCCGGGCGCCTTGCCCCTGAGCCACTTCCTCCCTCCAAGCCCCCGCCCCCCTCCCGGCCCCCGCCCCCTCCCCCACAGGCAGCCCCGCGGCGGAGGCGCGGCTCAGGGGTAGGGCGTCCGCCCGTGGGGCTGCGGGCCGAGAGTTCGAGCCCCGGGGGGGGAACACAGCCAGCACAGCCTGGTTCGGCCACCGCTGCCCCAGCGCCCCTCAGAAGTCACTCCAGAGATCCTCACTCGCAGGGGGACAATCATCCAGCTGCAGTGAGCCAGCTCCTTCCTGCCTCACTTCCAGAGGGACACTGAGCCAGCCCCTTCCTGCCTCTTCCCAGCACAGATCCTCACTTCCAGGACACTGAGCCAGCCCCTTCCTGCCTCTTCCCAGCACAGATCCTCACTTCCAGGACACTGATCCAGCCCCTTCCTGCCTCTTGCCAGCACAGATCCTCACTTCCAGGACACTGAGCCAGCCCCTTCCTGCCTCTTCCCAGCACAGATCCTCACTTCCAGGACACTGATCCAGCCCCATCCTGCCTCTTGCCAGCACAGATCCTCACTTCCAGGACACTGAGCCAGCCCCTTCCTGCCTCTTCCCAGCACAGATCCTCACTTCCAGGACACTGATCCAGCCCCTTCCTGCCTCTTCCCAGCACAGATCCTCACTTCCAGGACACTGATCCAGCCCCTTCCTGCCTCTTCCCAGCACAGATCCTCACTTCCAGGACACTGATCCAGCCCCATCCTGCCTCTTGCCAGCACAGATCCTCACTTCCAGGACACTGATCCAGCCCCTTCCTGCCTCTTGCCAGCACAGATCCTCACTTCCAGAGGGACATTGATCCAGCTCCTTCCTGCCTCTTCCCAGCACAGATCCTCACTTCCAGAGGGACACTGAGCCAGCCCCTTCCTGCCTCTTGCCAGCACAGATCCTCACTTCCAGAGGGACACTGAGCCAGCTCCTCCTTCCCTCGCTCCAGCCCAGATCCTCACTTCTAGCAGGACAATTATTACCCAGCTCCTTCCTGCCTCAATTAGTGGCAATTACTGCAAACAGGAAAAACAAGGCCAGCAGTGCTGCCTCTGTGGGGTGAATTTGTGTGTGGCTGAGAGGGGAAGGGAAGGGAAGATGTCCAAAGTCTCCTTTGGTGCTTGGCAGAAATCAAGTCTCAAGCAGTGGCCTCCAGGATCTCAGAAGGCTGAAAAAGTCTCTGAGGAGATTGTGGGAGAAGAAAAGGGGTGGGGGGGGGATAAAAAAGGCAGCTAAAGAGGGGGCACCTGGAGTTGAACCAGGGACCTCTTGATCTGCAGTCAAATGCTCTACCACTGAGCTATACCCCCTGGGCCCAGGGCCTGCACAGAGGACACCTTACAACTGCCTTGAGGAGGACACAAGGCCTTATGGCCACTGCTCACAGGCCTTGCATTGCCAGGCCCTCCCTGCACCTCCAGCTCTCCAACAAAACAGGTCACAGACACAAAGCTTCTGCACCCCCCCACAGGGACAGGCACTCAGCAGCTGCTCACACTGCTCAGCTCCTCTGCTTCCCTTACACTCAGGGACTCAGCACCTTGAAGCCACACCACAAAACAACCTGACCCTTTGCACAACAAGCCCCAAGCCCCAAGGAGCTCTCTCCACCTCCCTTCTACCACTAAGGCCCCAAAAAGAGGAGAGGAGCAGAAGAAAAGAGGGGGCACCTGGAGTTGAACCAGGGACCTCTTGATCTGCAGTCAAATGCTCTACCACTGAGCTATACCCCCTGTGCCCAGGGCCTGCACAAAGGACACCTTACAACTGCCTTGAGGAGGACACAAGGCCTTATGGCCACTGCTCACAGGCCTTGCATTGCCAGGCCCTCCCTGCACCTCCAGCTCTCCAACAAAACAGGTCACAGACACAAAGCTGCTGCACCCCCTCACAGGGACAGGCACTCAGCAGCTGCTCACACTGCTCAGCTCCTCTGCTTCCCTTGGACTCAGCACCTTGAAGCCACACCACAAAACAACCTGACCCTGGACACAACAAACCCTAAGCCCCAGGGAGGTCTCTCCACCTTCCTGGCACCCCAAAGCCCCCCAGAAAAGGGGAGCAGAAGAAGAAAAGAGGGGGCACCTGGAGTTGAACCAGGGACCTCTTGATCTGCAGTCAAATGCTCTACCACTGAGCTATACCCCCTGGCTCAGCACCTCCTCAAGGCCACCTCAAAACCATTCTCTGGGTGGGGGACACAAAGCTGTGTGTGCACTGCTTGCAGGCCCTGCAGCACAGCTCCCTCTGCACCTCCAGCTCTCCAACAAAAGAGGGACAGACAGAAAGCTTCTGCACCCCCTCACAGGGACAGGCACTCAGCAGCTGCTCACACTGCTCAGCTCCTCTGCTTCCCTTGGACTCAGCACCCTGAAGCCACACCACAAAACAACCTGACCCTCTGCACAACAAGCCCCAAGGAGCTCTCTCCACCTCCCTTCCACCCCAAAGCCCCCCAGAAAAGGAGAGGAGCAGAAGAAAAGAGGGGGCACCTGGAGTTGAACCAGGGACCTCTTGATCTGCAGTCAAATGCTCTACCACTGAGCTATACCCCCTGGCTCAGGGCCTCCTCCAGGCCACCCTGAAAACATTCAGAGACAGGCTCTAAGCTCTGGCAGCCACTCACTGGATTCATTCCCTTCCCAGGCCTCTCTGCCCCTCTGCCCCAGGCTGTGCAGGGAATAAAAGATGATCACTGGGGGGGGGAAATCAGTGCTGCAGGGAATCACATCAGGGACAAGTGCAGATACAGGGCACAGCTCCTCAGCTGCCCTTACACTCAGGGCCTCAGCACCTTGAAGACAGATCAGAAATCAACCTGCCCCTGTGCACAACAAACCCCAAGCCCCAAGGAGCTCTCTCCACCTCCCTTCCACCCCAAAGCCCCCCCAGAAAAGGGGAGCAGAAGAAGAAAAGAGGGGGCACCTGGAGTTGAACCAGGGACCTCTTGATCTGCAGTCAAATGCTCTACCACTGAGCTATACCCCCTGGCTCAGCACCTCCTCAAGGCCACCTTAAAACCATTCTCTGGGTGGGGGACACAAAGCTGTGTGTGCACTGCTTGCAGGCCCTGCAGCCCAGCTCCCTCTGCACCTCCAGCTCTCCAACAAAAGAGGGACAGACAGAAAGCTTCTGCACCCCCTCACAGGGACAGGCACTCAGCAGCTGCTCACACTGCTCAGCTCCTCTGCTTCCCTTGGACTCAGCACCCTGAAGCCACACCACAAAACAACCTGACCCTCTGCACAACAAGCCCCAAGGAGCTCTCTCCACCTCCCTTCTACCACTAAGGCCCCAAAAAGAGGAGAGGAGCAGAAGAAAAGAGGGGGCACCTGGAGTTGAACCAGGGACCTCTTGATCTGCAGTCAAATGCTCTACCACTGAGCTATACCCCCTGTGCCCAGGGCCTGCACAAAGGACACCTTACAACTGCCTTGAGGAGGACACAAGGCCTTATGGCCACTGCTCACAGGCCTTGCATTGCCAGGCCCTCCCTGCACCTCCAGCTCTCCAACAAAACAGGTCACAGACACAAAGCTGCTGCACCTCCTCACAGGGACAGGCACTCAGCAGCTGCTCACACTGCTCAGCTCCTCTGCTTCCCTTGGACTCAGCACCTTGAAGCCACACCACAAAACAACCTGACCCTGGACACAACAAACCCTAAGCCCCAGGGAGTTGTCTCCACCTCCCTTCCACCCCAAAGCCCCCAGAAAAGGGGAGCAGAAGAAGAAAAGAGGGGGCACCTGGAGTTGAACCAGGGACCTCTTGATCTGCAGTCAAATGCTCTACCACTGAGCTATACCCCCTGGGCCCTTCCCAGCACAGACCTCACCCCCAAAGCACCTGAGGATGTCCCTCCTCAAGCCTGGACCTTTCTGCTCCACACAAAGCCACTCCAGGCTGAGAGGTGCCAGCAGCAGGGCCCTTGGTTAGCTCCCTGCCCCCCAGCACAGGGGACAGCCACTGTCTGTGCCCTGCACTTCCCAGCTGACCTTGGCCCAGTTCCTCTCCAGCCACATCTGTTGCCTCTCCCCAGCTGCAATCTGTTCTCCTGCAGTGGGCTAGGAGGGGACACAGCAACTGCCTTGGGAGTCTTTTGACATCTTCCCCCAAGCTTTGCAGCTCTGACTGGGACACCAAAAGCAATTCTTAGGAGGGGAAGCCAAGCTGACCTTAGCACTCAGCCTTCCAGTGAGGAAACCCCCCCCAAACCCCCCCCAAAAATGGAACTAAAGAGGGGGCACCTGGAGTTGAACCAGGGACCTCTTGATCTGCAGTCAAATGCTCTACCACTGAGCTATACCCCCACGGCCACAGCCCTGCTCAGCAGGAAAACATCACAGCAAGGCTCTGCAAATGAGCCCCAGAGTGACTCAGGCTGCTCAGGGCCTCATCCAGCCTGGCCCTCAGCACCCCCAGGCAGGAGGCAGCCACAGCCTCCCTGGGCAGCCTGGGCCAGAGCCTCAGCAGCCTCACACTCAGCAGCTTCTGCCTCAGCTCCACTCTGACCCTGCTCTGCCTCAGCTCCAAACCCTTCCCCTGGGCCTGGCTCCAGACCCCCTCAGCAAAAGTCTCTCTGCAGCCTCCCTGCAGGATCCCTTCAGCTCCTGGCAGGCAGCTCTGAGGTCCCCCTGGAGCCTTCTCCCTTCCAGGCAGCACAGCCCCAGCTCCCTCAGCCTGAGCTCCCAGCAGAGCTGCTCCAGCCCTGGGCTCATCTTTGTGACCTCCATTGGCCTCCCTCCAGCAGCTCTGTCCTCCTCCTGCTGGGGACACAGAGCTGGAGGCAGCACCCAGAGCAGGCTCCCATGCTCAGCTCTCACCCCACAAACAGCCCCCCCAGAGCCTCCTCTTCTCCTGGAGGGGGGTGGCTGGGATCTGCAGCTCTCCCTCTGGCCAGCAGCCACTCACCCAGCCTGGGGGAAAGCACTGAAACCATTTGCTCCAAATCCACTTCTGGTTGGGCTGTGTCCTGCTGACGAAAAGGAAAGAAAAGGGGAGGGGGCACCCGGATTTGAACCGGGGACCTCTTGATCTGCAGTCAAATGCTCTGCCCCTGAGCTATACCCCCGCTGGGCAGCGCTGCCCGGGCCGGCTCCTTGCGTGCAGGCAGGAGCTGGCCCGGCCGCGCTCCGCCGGCCCGCGGGGCTGCCGCTCACACCGCAGCGCTCAGGCTCCTCCCGGCTCGCAGCCAGCCTCCGGGAGCCCAGGGAACGCGTCCCCAGCTGGCCGCCTCTGCAACATCCCCTGGCAGAGCCGGGGAGAAGGGGGAAGCTCCCAGGCAAAAGGGGAGAGAAGGAAGGGGGAAGCTCCCAGCCAAAAAGGAGGGGAGAAGGAAGGGGGAAGCTCCCAGGCAAAAGGGGAGAGAAGGGAGGGGGAAGCTCCCAGCCAAAAGGGGAGAGAAGGGAGGGGGAAGCTCCCAGCCAAAAGGGGAGAGAAGGGAGGGGGAAGCTCCCAGCCAAAAGGGGAGAGAAGGGAGGGGGAAGCTCCCAGCCAAAAGGGGAGAGAAGGAAGGGGGAAGCTCCCAGGCAAAAGGGGAGAGAAGGGAGGGGGAAGCTCCCAGGCAAAAGGGGAGAGAAGGAAGGGGGAAGCTCCCAGCCAAAAAGGAGGGGAGAAGGAAGGGGGAAGCTCCCAGGCAAAAGGGGAGAGAAGGGAGGGGGAAGCTCCCAGCCAAAAGGGGAGAGAAGGAAGGGGGAAGCTCCCAGCCAAAAGGGGAGAGAAGGAAGGGGGAAGCTCCCAGGCAAAAGGCAAACATGAAGGATGCTGTGGGAATGGCTTCATGCCAGGGCAGATGGAGCCCGGTGCCACCACTCCAGGAGGCTGCCTGGGGTAGGAGCTGCAGCCAGCCCTAGCAGCAGCTCTCCTTTACCCACCCCAGGCCCCTGTGGGCCACCAAGACCCCACCCCAAAGTCACCACAACCTCCCTGCCCCTCACTCAGCAGGGTCAGGAAACAACCTGACCTGTGCTCCACCCCCAACCTCAGCCAGGGCAACCCCAGGACCATCCCCAGCACAGCTTTGGGTGGGGGGCACCTTCCACTCTCACCTTGAAGCCCTTCAGCTCATCTCCAGCTCAGGTCCCTTCCCCCCCACACAGCTTCTCCTTGCCCTGAGCCACCAGCAGGGACCTCTGGGCCTGTTTCACCCCTGCTGGAGGGGTCAGCAGCATGGCCTTCAGCCACCACCTCAGCCAGCAGTGGTGGGGGTGATGTATCCTTGCCCTGACTTCAGCAAGGCCTAAATGGTCCCCAGAGCCTCCTCTCCACACCCCAAAGCCCAGCAGCTGATGGCACAGCTCAGCTCCAGGCCAGGTTCTCCTCAGCAGCATCTCCAAGAGTGCCTGGGTGAGGGCTCCCTGGAGAAGGGCTTTGAGATCCCTCCCAGCTCCCACACCTGCCTCAGAGCAGCTCCCTCAAGCACTGCTCCCACTGAGGCCATTCGGTGCAGGCCCCCTCCAGACCTCTGCCAGGAGCAGAGGAACTCTGCCTGCCAGAGGCTCACCACTGGCTGCTCAAATCCCCTTTTCCTAGCAGGGGACTCCACTGCAAAGGCTTCCCAGGCCCCAGGCCTTGGCTGGAGGCTGGTTCTGGGCAGAGGAAGAGGCTGGAAGGACACCACAGCTTTGGCAGAAGGATCTTTATTTGCTGTGAGGAGAGGATGGTGCTCAGGCAATGCTGCCTGCGTTGGAGGCTATCCTGGGCCACAGATCTGCACACTCCTTGGCCACAGGGCCTGTGATGGCAGAGCCTGCAAGAGAGGAGAAGACAACATCAGAGGTCCAAGCAGGTGCAGAGCTGGCTCTCAGCAGCACTCCAGCTGAGGCCCAGCAGCCCTCCTGGCTCTTGAGGAGAGCCCAAGTCCCCCTCCTGCTCACCCAGCCTGCTCCACACTCCCTGCACAGAGTCATTTGGCTTGGAAGGGACCTCAGGGATCACCCAGTTCCAACCTCCTGCCTTGGGCAGGGACCTCTCCTGCTAGAGCAGCTTGCTCAGAGCCTCAGCCAGCCTGCCCTTGAACACTGCCAGGCTTGGAGCCTCCACAGCTTCTCTGGGCAACCTCTTCCAGTGCCTCAGCACCACCATGGGGCATTTCCTCCTCATGTCTAAATTCAGCTCCTTCCACTCTGAAGCCATCACCTCTCACCCTCTCACTCAGAACCTTTGGAGCAAGCCCCTCTCCAGCTCTCCTGTAGCCTACTCAGGTGCTGGAAGGCAGCTCCAAGGTCTCCCTGGAGCCTTCTCCAGGCTGAACAGCCCCAGCCTGTCCCCACAGGGGAGGTTCTCCAACCCTCTGATCACTTTTGGGGCCTCCTCTGGACAGTTCCACAGCTCTCTTGTGCTGGGGGCTCCAGAGCTGGCCCCAGCAGTGCAGCTGGGGGTCTCAGCAGAGCAGAGGAGCAGAATCCCCTCCTGCCACCTGCTGCTGGCTCATGCTGAGCTTCTCATCACCCACCAGCCCCAAACCCTTCTCCTCAGGACTGCTCCCCAGCCATTCTTTGCCCCAACCCTGGCCCTTGGCTCTGCTGAGCTCCAGGAGCGCCGGCACCCAGCCCAGCTCTGAAACCCATCCAGGTCCTTCTGGATGGATCCCTTCCCTCCAGGAACACCAAGGGCTTGGTGTGGTCAGCCCAACAGCAGCCCCCTCCCTCCCTCCCTACCTTTCATTTCTCCTTTGTTGTTGACTATCACTCCTGCATTGTCTTCGAAGTAGAGGAAGACTCCGTCCTTCCTGCGGTAGGACTTGCGCTGCCGGATCACCACCGCCGGGTGCACTGCAGGGACACAGCAGCGGCTTGGGATGGCACAGAGCCCCCTGGCTGAGGGCACAGGCAGGACCCCAGCAGCAGCTGGGGATGGCACAGAGCCCCCTGGGCGAGGGCACAGGCAGGAGCCCAGCAGCAGCTGGGGATGGCACAGAGCCCCCTGGCTGAGGGCACAGGCAGGAGCCCAGCAGCGGCTGGGGATGGCACAGAGCCCCCTGGCTGAGGGCACAGGCAGGAGCCCAGCAGCGGCTGGGGATGGCACAGAGCCCCCTGGCTGAGGGCACAGGCAGGAGCCCAGCAGCAGCTGGGGATGGCACAGAGCCCCCTGGGCGAGGGCACAGGCAGGAGCCCAGCAGCGGCTGGGGATGGCACAGAGCCCCCTGGCTGAGGGCACAGGCAGGAGCCCAGCAGCGGCTGGGGATGGCACAGAGCCCCCTGGCTGAGGGCACAGGCAGGAGCCCAGCAGCAGCTGGGGATGGCACAGAGCCCCCTGGCTGAGGGCACAGGCAGGAGCCCAGCAGCAGCTGGGGATGGCACAGAGCCCCCTGGCTGAGGGCACAGGCAGGAGCCCAGCAGCAGCTGGGGATGGCACAGAGCCCCCTGGCTGAGGGCACAGGCAGGAGCCCAGCAGCAGCTGGGGATGGCACAGAGCCCCCTGGCTGAGGGCACAGGCAGGAGCCCAGCAGCAGCTGGGGATGGCACAGAGCCCCCTGGCTGAGGGCACAGGCAGGAGCCCAGCAGCAGCTGGGGATGGCACAGAGCCCCCTGGCTGAGGGCACAGGCAGGAGCCCAGCAGCAGCGTGGGATGGCACAGAGCCCCCTGGCTGAGGGCACAGGCAGGAGCCCAGCAGCAGCTGGGGATGGCACAGAGCCCCCTGGCTGAGGGCACAGGCAGGAGCCCAGCAGCGGCTTGGGATGGCACAGAGCCCCCTGGCTGAGGGCACAGGCAGGAGCCCAGCAGCAGCTGGGGATGGCACAGAGCCCCCTGGGTGAGGGCACAGGCAGGAGCCCAGTAGCAGCCAGCCTGAGGGCCTCCTGCTGCAGCTTCCACCCCAGCCCCACGGGCCTTGGGGGTGGCCTTGCAGCACCTCGTGCCCGGAGCACGTCGCACCCTGGGGGTCAGGAGTCCACTTCTGGCTGCCCAGGGAACGCTTCCAGGTGTGCCTGGGCACCACCAGCACCACCTATGCTTGGGCATCACCATCTGGGCTTGGGCACCACCACTACCATCTCTGCTTGGGCATCATCATCTGTACTTGGGCATGTCTGCTTGGGCATCACCATCTGGGCCTGGGCACCACCAGCACCTGGGCCTGGGCACCACCACCACCTACACCTGGGACAATTCCACCTCTAACCACACACACCACCAGCAGCAGCAGCCAGCAGGAGCTTCCCCCATGCCACCTGCAGGAGCAGCCCACCCCCCAGCCTCTTCCTGGCAGCTGTGCCACCGCTGATTGAAGCCAGCAGCACCACCCAGCTGCCGCTTCACCCAGAAGCGATGGCTTTGCTCTGCCCTTCCACGACAACTCAAGAGGCCACCTGGCCCAGACCCAGTGAGTGCTTTTCAGAAGGGTGAAGGCCAAACTCCAGGGGCTTGGTGCCCCCCTCCTGCAGGGGGGGCCGAGGCCAGCAGGCCCAGGCTGTGCTCCCCGTGCTCACCCTTCTTGCGCAGCTCCGGTTTGCCCTTCTTGACGGTGGCCATCACCATGTCGCCCACGCCGGCGGCCGGCAGCCTGTTCAGCCTCCCCTTGATGCCCTTCACAGAGATGATGTAGAGGTTCTTGGCACCTGCAGAGAGAGCATCAGCTGGGCTTGGGGACACAGTCACACAACTGCCAGGGTGGGAAGGCACCTGAAGGATCAGCCAGCTCCAACCCCCACCCCTGCATGCCACCTCACACCAGAGCAGACTGCTCCTGGCATGAGGCTGCCACCACCTCCCTGGGCAACCTGTGCCAGGCTCTCGCCACCCTCCTGAGGAACAACTTCCTGACATCCAAGCTGAATCTCCCCGTTTCTAGCTTTGTTCCATCCTCCCCAGTCCCACCACTCCCTGACACCCTCAAAAGCCTCTCCCCAGCTTTGCTGTAGCCTCCTCCAGATACCGGAGGGCCACAGCCTCCTGCCAGGGCAGGTGGAGGCCAAGTGCCACCGGCCCAAGCCCGGGAGCAGCTCTCCGTTGCGGCAGCACACGGAGGGGTCGCAGGCCAGCAGGGCCACCGCAGCCAACACCAAGCCACCTTGATCGCCACTCCGCAACCCAGCCTCCTCCTTCCCCCTCGGCTCAGGGGAGCCAGAGAACAGCCTGCCCTGCGGTTCGCACCCTGCTCCAGCCAGAGGGAACACCGTAACAGCCAGCTCCACCCGCCACAGCAAACCCCAGCTGAAGGCACCGGGGGCCACACCGGCTCCGGGCAGCACCGGGACGCCTCCGCCCTTGTCTGACCACCGACTGAAGCCACCAGCACGGGCTGCGGCTTCACCCAGAAGCGATCCCCTCGCTCTGTCCTCCCACGACACCTCGCTAAGCCACCGGCGCAGGCCCAGCGAGAGCTTTTCAGAAGGACCCGGAGCCTTCCGCCGGCTCCCTCCACAGCCGCTCGCCCTCCGCGTCCCGGCGGCCGCCTCCCGCCCGCCAGACTCCGCCGGGCTCGGAGCCCCGGCGCGGGGGGACGCCGCCGCTCACCTGTGTTGTCCGCGCAGTTAATCACAGCTCCCACCGGGAGACCGAGGGAGATGCGGAACTTCGCACCGGAGGAACCTCCGCGTCCTGCGGGGCGAGAAGAGGATTAAGCCCAGGGGCGGCTGAGCGGCGGCGGCGCTGCGCCGCCAGGCCCCGTCTGCGCCAGCCGGCCGAGGGACACCATCTGCGGCCTCCGCTCTTCACACCGCAGCTCAACCGGGCGCCGCCCGAGCAACGATCCGGGCCGCCACCGGCCCAGCGCAGCGGAGAAGGGAGGATGGAGCTGGATTCCAGCGCCCCCAGGCCGGGCCCGGCGCCCGCCTCACCTCTCTTAGACATCTTGGCGCCGGAAGAGGGGGAGGCGCGCGGGGCACGCCGGGATATGGGCCGGCCCCGCCCCTGCCGCCGCGCCGGACGTCACGTGACCGCGAGGGAAGCCGCGCGGGGCGGGCGGCCGGGACCCCGCGGCGCCCCCTAGAGGCGAGCGGGAGCGGCTCCCCCAGCCCGGGACCGGGAGGAGCGGGGTGGGGAGCGAGAGCAGCCGCGGCTCGGTGGCCCCCGCAGGCTGCGCCCCCTTGCCCCCCCCCCGGCCTGTGCCACGGGCTGGCTCGGGCCGGGCCCTTCAGCGCGCCGCGGGCACGGGGAACAGGGAGAGCTTTGGGACCGGCGCCCACGGGAAACAGCCCGGGGCAAAAATGCTTCCCCGGAGGGGTTGGGCGCGGGGGGGAGGAGGCGAGAGGAGAGGAGGGAAATGAGTGGAAAAATGAGGGTGAAGAAAGCAAAACAAGGGGGCACCCGGATTTGAACCGGGGACCTCTTGATCTGCAGTCAAATGCTCTGCCACTGAGCTATACCCCCGCACGCTGCTCGTTCTGCTCCGCGCCCACTTCCCCGCACCGCCGCCGCTCTGCGAGCCACGGGAACCGGCGGCAAAGACACCCCCGGGACCGCGCCGCGGGGAGGAACCTGCCGACGCGATACCCCCTCCCTCCCCGGACTGCTCGATGAAGGACAGGGCGCGACCCCCTCGGATCCCTCCCACTAGGGCTGCCTGCAGACCGACTGGTGGGAGCTGGGCCCGCCCCGCTGGGACCCCCAGGGGGTGGAGCGGTGGGCACGACCCCCTCGGGTCTTGTTGTGGCTGGGGACCCCCTCCAGGGGGTGGAGAGGTGGGCACGACCCCCTCGGGTCTTGTTGTGGCTGGGGACCCCCTCCAGGGGGTGGAGAGGTGGGCACGACCCCCTCGGGTCTTGTTCTGGCTGGCGACCCCCTCCAGGGGGTGGAGAGGTGGGCACGACCCCCTCGGGTCTTGTTCTGGCTGGGGACCCCCTCCAGGGGGTGGAGAGGTGGGCACGACCCCCTCGGGTCTTGTTCTGGCTGGGAACCCCCTCCAGGGGGTGAAGAGGTGGGCACGATGCCCTCGGGGGTCCTGTTCTTGCCGGGACCTCTAGGGAGGCCGTCGGGAAATCAAGTCAATAAAGTCCATACTCTGCTGCCCGCAGGAGCTGCGCTGCCCTGGGCTGTGCCTCCAAATTCAGTTCAGCTCTGGTGGCTCCAGCGCCGTTTTTACCTCCCAGCGAGAGTTTTGCCCGCGGCCGTCCCTGGTTCTTTATTTACTCAGCGATTGCTCAAATCTAACCGAAATGAGTGGGTGGATGCTTAAGACGGCAGGCGTGAAGTCCTCAGCACAGCACAGACAGGGACCTGGTGGAGCAGGGCCAGAGGAGGCCACAGCAATGTTAGCAGGGCTGGAAGCCCTCTGCTGTGAGGCCAGGCTTAGAGAGTTGGGCTTGGGCAGCCTGGGGAAGAGAAGGCTCCAGGGAGACCTTCTGGTGGCCTTTTGCTGCTTCAAGAGGAGATCAGAAAGCTGGGGACAGAGATTTGGAGCAGGAGTTGTTGTGCCAAGACAAAGGGTAAAGGTTTAAACTAGAAGAGGGAGATTGAAACTGGAGAGAAGGAAGAAGTTTTTGAGCCTGAGGGTGGGGAGAGCCTGGCCCAGGCTGCCCAGAGAGGTAGGAGCTGCCCCATGCCCGGCACCAGCCCAGCTCAGGTTGTTTGGGGCTCTGAGCAACCTGTTCTGGTGTGGGGCTGCCCCTGCCGACTGTCGGGGGTGGGGTTGGACTAAGTGACCTCTAAAGGTCCTTTCAACGCAAACCGTTCCTCTTTTCAACGATTTTATGGCTCTCGTGAAAAGGAAAGAGAAAGAAAAACTGCGTTTGGCGCTGGGGTTTGGTGGAGAGATGTCCTCAGCTGCCCCGGGAAGGGGCGAGGTGAGCACCCGAAACGCGGGGGCGATGACGATCCGCCCGCAGCCGGCAACATCTCCTCAGCCAAGAGCGGAAAAAAATCCTCCCACCGCGTCCCCGGGAGCCGGAGAAGCAGGGGAAGAGGGGGGGAAAAAAAAACCCACCCAAACCTCGTTATTGTACACCACGACGGAGCAGGAAAGAGTGGGAGGCTTGGCTAAGGTGGGCGAGCTGATGAGAAACCCAACGCGAGCGAGAGGATCTGCGTCGCTTCCAATTACTCCGTGGAGAAACAGCGGCTCCCGGGGGAATAACCTGGGGCGGGGGGGGGGGGGGAAAGGCTTTAAAAACAGGGAGGGGAAAAAAAAGGCCGAAAACAGAGAACTCGCCTCCCGAGGGGGCACCCGGATTTGAACCGGGGACCTCTTGATCTGCAGTCAAATGCTCTACCACTGAGCTATACCCCCGGTCTCGCGCCAAGGCGCCGGCGGGGGCGCAGTTACACCGCCCTCTGCGCATGCGCGGTCCCCCATCCTCCCCGGGCTCCACGTAAGGCGCGAGAGCCGCGCATGGGCGACACTGACGCGCTGGGCGGGGCCACGCTCCCCCTGTGTTGGGGGGCGTGGTTTGATCTAGCCCCGCCCCCTGCCCCCTCCACCCCCGCCTATAAAAGGCGGGAGCGGTGCGGGCGGAGGCTCAGACGCGGCTTCCGCGGGTGGGAGCGGGCGAGCTCTTCCCTTTCCCTCCCCCATCCCCCCCTACCCACCCCCCCCGCCACCATGAACCCCAACTGCGCTCGCTGCGGGAAGATCGTTTACCCCACCGAGAAGGTGAACTGCCTCGACAAGGTGAGCCTTAGGCGTGGGGGGGAGGGTCTTCCGTGGGCTTGGGGAGGGGGTGCCTAAGGGGTTTGGGGGGGGGGGGGGGTCCCCCGTGGCGGGGTGGTACTCCCCCCCACACACACCCCCGCCGTGGGGGGTTATCTCCTTGTTCTTGTCTTAGGGTCTGGTGAGGGGAGAGAGGAAATGGTTCTCTGCGTGGTGGGGGGAGGAAGAGTTTGCGGGGGTCGCCCGTGGGGCTGCCCTTGGGTGGGATGGTTCTTCACCACCCGCCTGGTCTCGAAGGGTCGCTCCACGCTGCCCATCCCTGGCGTCGAGTCCGGAGTGGGGAAATGGGTCAGCGAGGTCCTCTGTGTGGTCGGGTGGGGCAAGTATCTCCAGGATCCCCCCCCCCCCCCCCCGTGGGGGCTGCTCTCGGGTGGGATGGGTTTTCATCCCCTCCGGTCCTCGGCGCGGGGGTATCTTCGGACTGCCAACTCTTAGCTGAGGGTCTGGTGTGAGGAGGGGGTCAGGGGTTTGTGGAGACCTCCGTGGGGCTGCCCTACAGTGGGTTAGTTCCCCTCCCCCCACTGCTTCCCCCCCCCTATCTCGGCGTCTGCTGTGTGAATTAGGGGGGGGGGGGGATCAGGGGTCTGTGGGGTGTCCCCTGAGGCTGCCCCGGGATGAGCTTGTTCTTCATGCCTTCCTCCCGGGAGGTCTCTCCGTGGTGCCCACCCCTCTCCCATCGCTGGGGGCATCACCCCGCCGCGGGTCCCGGCGCCCACGGTGCCAGCTCCCCGCGGAGCAGAAGCCCTTTCCCGGGGGGCTCTGGGGCTGCCCTCCCGTACCCAGGAGAAGGATGCAGCAGCGAGGTGGAGGTGTTGGGGAAGCTGCCGCTGGGGAGAGCGGTGGAAAGCAACAGTTAAAGCTTCCCCCCCCCCCCCGGGAGCTGGGAGCCTCATCTGGTTTCCATTAGCCCAGCTTTTCCTCCTTCTTTTTCCCCCCATTCCATCCCAACTGATGCTCCTCCGCTCCGGAATCCAATCCTTGCGCTCCCTTAGCGCGGTGCCCAAGGGCTCTGAGTGGCTCTCTTGGGGTCTTTCCCCCTTGGGTGAAACCAAGTTGGTGCTGGAGGTGAGGTCCAGTGGAAGGAGGAGGAGGAGGAGGAGGTGATGGAGGCTCCATCCTTAGCCTTGTGCTGTTTTCCCGTGGGATTTGGCCCTCTTGGAGAGCTGAGCTGCTGCCCTCTTCCTCCTCCTCCTCCTCTCCCCTTACCGCCTCCCCTCCCTCTCCGGGCTCCTGGGATGAGCAGTTTAGGGACTAAAAAAAAGCGGCTGGAAGAATGCGTGGCTCTGGGCAGCAGCATTCCTGAGCTGCAGCAGACCCTGCTGCCTGCATTTTTCACCGATGAGGTTTCCCTCCCTCGGGCTGGGGAGGCTGAACTTGCAGCCCCCTCGCGTCCCGGGCGCCGGCCCCGGGACGGTGGGAAGAGGGAAGTGGCTCTGGAGCCCTCCGCAGGGCAGCCAAAGGGGGGGGGGGGGAGGGAATGGGAAGGAGGGCAGGGAGTGACCCGTGCTGGGTGGAGAGGGATCTTGGAGCCTCCTGCCAGCCGCACGGACTCTGTGGTTCCTTCCTCCTGCCCAGCCAGAGCCTGGCTCTCTGTGCCCCTTGGCAGCTGTGGGGAGGGCACAAGTGGGGCTGCCCCTGTGCCAGCTGCTGGGGGAGGGGGGGCAGGCAGGGGGCTGCCCTCCTCTCCTGCCCTTCCAGGGGCTGGGGGGGGGCAGGCAGGCAGGGGGCTGCCCTCCTCTCCTGCCCTTCCAGGGGCTGGGGGGGGGGCAGGCAGGCAGGGGGCTGCCCTCCTCTCCTGCCCTTCCAGGGGCTGGGGGAGGGGGGGCAGGCAGGCAGGGGGCTGCCCTCCTCTCCTGCCCTTCCAGGGGCTGGGGGAGGGGGGGCAGGCAGGCAGGGGGCTGCCCTCCTCTCCTGCCCTTCCAGGAGCTGGGGGGGGGGGGGGCAGGCAGGCAGGGGGCTGCCCTCCTCTCCTGCCCTTCCGGGGGGGGGGGGGGGGGGGGCAGGCAGGGGGCTGCCCTCCTCTCCTGCCCTTCCAGGGGCTGGGGGGGGGGCAGGCAGGCAGGGGGCTGCCCTCCTCTCCTGCCCTTCCAGGGGCTGGGGGGGGGGGGGGGGGGGGGGGGGGGGGGGGGGCAGGCAGGGGGCTGCCCTCCTCTCCTGCCCTTGAGGGGCTGGGGGGGGGGCAGGCAGGCAGGGGGCTGCCCTCCTCTCCTGCCCTTGAGGGGCTGGGGGGGGGCAGGCAGGCAGGGGGCTGCCCTCCTCTCCTGCCCTTCCAGGGGCGGGGGGGGGGGGCAGGCAGGGGGCTGCCCTCCTCTCCTGCCCTTCCAGGGGCTGGGGGGGGGGGGGGGGGGCAGGCAGGGGGCTGCCCTCCTCTCCTGCCCTTCCAGGGGGGGCTTGGCTTGGCTGAGCAGGTCGTGGTGTGGTCAACCCTGGGGTGCAGGGGGGAGGGGGTTGTCCCTGGCTGAGGGGTGCAGGAGCCCAGAGAGGTTGTGGAGTCTCACCTGGAGAGCTTCCAACCCCCCACCCCCACCCCCCCCGGCCGTTGTGCTGTTGTGGGTGCCCTGCTGTGGGCAGGGGAGGCTGTTTGGGGGGGGGGGGGGGCTTGGGTGAGCTCCAGGGGGTCCCTTCCAACCTCCCCCCGAGCCACGCTGGGGGCTCCCCGGTGCTCTCTCGCTGCTGAGAGCCTTTCCCTGCCTGTGGCACCGCTGCACTTCTGCTCCTTCCTCTCCCCTGTCCCCCCCCCCCACCCGGGGGTGGGGGTACCCCAACCCCTCTCTGGGGTTCTTTGCTCTCCCCTCTGCACCTCCCCACGTCCCTTTTTGCTCTGTGTGCTGCGGTTTGAGGCTGGAAAAGCCTTCCCCGGGCCGGGGAGGGGGTGGGCAGGGGGTGCTTGGAGTGGGTTTCCCCCTCCCCTCCCTCCCCCCCCCCCTCACCTGGGGCTTTTTTCTCTGTGTGTTTTCTTTTGCTCCACCTGGAGCAAAGTCGAAAGGGCAGCTCGGGGGGGGGGGGGGGGGGTGAGGAGGAGGAGGAGGGGGAAGGTTGTTTGCATAAGAGGCTGGAGCTGAAACAGAGGCAGCAATAAGGAAGAGCTGCTGGGGGGGGTGGGGGGAAGTGTGGCTGCTCCCCGAGCTCTCTGCTGTGCTGCAGCTTCCAGGGGGGGCTGAACAGGCAGCTGGGGTTTGGGGCTGCTCCTGGGGAGTGACATCAGGGAAGTCCATTTCCCTTCTGAGATTGGGTTGGTAGCAGCCAGAAAAGGAGGGGGGGGGAGGGGGGGAGGGTGAGGAGGAAGGTGGGGAGAGGGTGAGGAGGGAGGGGGGGGGTGTTTGGCAATGGAGTTGCTGCTCTCTCAGCTTCAGCAAGGCAGCAGCTGGAGGAGGGAAGCAGCCCCCCCAAATGCCCCCCCCCCAGCACTTTCTGTGCCTCTTTAGACTTTTCACCCTGCAGACACACACAAAAAAGAGCAAATCCTCTCCCCTGCTGCTCAGGTTTGGGGTGGGGGAAGGGAGCCCCCGCCCCCACCCTGTGCCTGCCCTGCAGATAAGGTGCTGGGTGCTGGGCCCTGGCTTCCGTGGGGGAAGTGACAGCTCCTGGGTCGCAGGGCTGCTGCTGCTGGCTGCCTGCAGCTGCTGAGCCCGCGGGGAGCTGAGGTCAGGTTGGCCTCTGGGTGGTAGAACACCTCCAGGATGGAGTCCAAGCAAGCCAGCACCTCCCCCATCCCCCCCCCCCAGGCACCAAACGGTGGCTGCAGGCTTCCTGGGCACCTGCAGGGCTGGGGAGGACCTTCTGCCATGGGCAGGGACTTGCAGTCAGCTCTTGTGGTGCTTTCAGGCTGCTTGGGGATCCAGCCCCAGGGGGCTCTGAGCTTGCCCTCTGCCCTCCTGTCTTGTCCCCTGGCCCTCGGTGCTGGCTCACCCTGGAGTGCTGCCTGGGTGCAGGGCCCTTGGGTGGCTGCAGCAGGAGCTCCAGGGGGGCACAGCAGCCCCAGCTGGGGCTGTGAGCTCTGGCCTCACACCTGGAGTGCCCCAAGGGCTCCATCAGGGGATGAAATCCCTCACAGTGAGGGTGGAAGAGGCTGCTCAGGCTGCCCCCTCCCTGGGGGTGCTCAGGGCCAGGCTGGATGGGGCCCTGGGCTGGTGCCCATGGCAGGGGGTTGGAGTTGGATGATCTTGCAGGTCCCTTCCAACCCATTCCATGATCTCTCCAGGAGCAGCCTGGCTGATGCAGAGGATGCTCAGCAGCTGTGCCTGGGATCCCCTCCAGCTGCTCAAAGCCCTCCAGGCTTGGGAGTGGAAAGCTCAGCTCCTGCTGCCCCTCTGAAAAACCCCCTTGGAAGTTGTCCTCTTTCCCCCTGGAGCCTTTGCTGGGAGCTGGGATTGCTCTTGCCCTGTGTCCAGTGCTGCTGCAGCCTCCTGTGGGTGCTGGGGGCAGTGCCCCCCAAGCTCAGCTGGGGCTGGGTGAGAGCCTCAGCACCTCTGGAGGCTGCCTGGCTGCAGAGTGAAGCAGGGGGAAGCATCAATTGCTGCCTGGCTGGGAGGGGGAGAGGCCAACTGAGTGCATCCCTCCTGCTGTGGAGGGTGCCAGGGGCAGGGGGACAGCTGCTGCCCCCTGCCAGCTACTCCTTGGCCCTTGGGTGCTCATCAGAGGAAGTGCTGCTGAGGTCATCCTGCCTGGCAGCTTCCCCCTGCCATGATCCCCCCCCAGCATCTCTGCTGGTGGTGCAGAGCTCTTGCAGCCTGGGGAGGGCTCTCCAGCACCTCCAAGGGTGGCAGGAGCCAGGCTGTGACCCTGGGGGATGCCTGGAGGTGGCTGTGGGTCTGTCTGTCCTGGCTGAAAGGGCTCCCACAGCCCAGCTGGGGCTGGGCAGCAAACCTCACCAGGCTTAAGCAGTAGCTGGTGGCTGCTCTCCAGTTCCAGCTGCTGGAGGATCTCCTGGATCCTCCTCCTCCTCCCTCTCCCTCTTGAGCATCCCTGGAGGGAGGGCCATGGAGGAGCCTGGGCTGAAAGGGCTCTCACAGCCCAGTTGGTGCTGGGCAGCAAACCTCTTTGCCAGGCTCAGGCTGCAGCTGCTGGCTGCTCCCCAGCTCCTGTAGGATGCTCTGGATCCTTCTCTTCCCTCTTGAGCACTCCTGGATGCAGGGCTGGAGAGGAATCCTCAGCTCCTTCCCTGCAGCAGCATCTGGAGGGCAGGAGAGGCTGAAGGGCTGCCAGAGCCCAGCTGGTGCTGGGGTCCCAGTGCTGCTCCCCAGGCTCAGCAGCAGCTGCTGGCTGCTCCCCAGCTCCTGTAGCATCTCCTGCATCCTTCTCCTCCCTCTTGAGCACCCCTGGAAGGAGTGGTGTGGGGGAATCCTCACCTCCTTCCCCTCCTTGCTGGAGGGCAGGAGAGGCTGAAGGGCTGCCAGAGCCCAGCTGGTGCTGGGGTCCCAGTGGTGCTCCCCAGGCTCAGGCAGGGCAGGCAGAGGGGGGGCTGCAGCTCAGCTGCAGGCAGGGAGGTGTCTGCCTGGAGCTGCTCTCCCTCTGTGTGCCCTGGCAGGAAGGAGGATGAGGAGCTGCTGGTAGCAGGGCAAGGGGGTGCAGGGGGTCTGGAGAGGGCAGCAGGGTCCTGGTGTGTGATGGGACCTGGGGGAGGGGCACTTGGGTGACCCCCAAGCAGCCTGGGCTGGGCTGCTGGCCGGCTGCATCCACCCCAATCTCCTGGGTGCTGGGGGGGGGGGGGAAGAGAAGCTGAAGGTGAAGGCTGAGGTTCAAGTGGAGCCTCCCAGGCTCCAAACAGCAGCTGCTGGCTGCTCCCCAGCTCCACTTCGGGGGGCAGCCAGGAGGTGACTGAAGCTCAGCGGCGGGCAGGGAGGTGTCCGCTCCCAGCGCCTCGGGCAGCAGGAGCTGAAGCACAAAGGCTGTGCCTGAGGACACCTTGGGAGGTGCAGGGCTCAGGTGCTGCCCGGGGCGGGGAGGGGAGGCTGGGAGGGGAAGGGAACGGAGGAGGGCGGCGGCGGCGGCGGGGAGCAGCCTGCGGTTGACGTGGAAACTCCTTGGAGCCGGCTGGGAGGAACTTGTGTAACGAGAGAGCAAACTCGTTGCTGGGAGCAACTGGGCGCAGGGAAATCGTCCTCCCGGGCTGAGTCACGGCCTCGGCTGTTTGCGCTCCGGGGCGTGGTACCCGCGGGGCTCCGGGGCTCGGCTCCGGGGCTCGGCTCCGGGGCTCGGCTCCGGGGCTCGGCTCCGGGGCTCGGCTCCGGGGCTCGGCTCCGGGGCTCGGCTCCGGGGCTCGGCTCCGGGGCTCGGCTCCGGGGCTCGGCTCCGGGGCTCGGCTCCGGGGCTCGGCTCCGGGGCTCGGCTCCGGGGCTCGGCTCCGGCAGGGCAGCGCTGCCCCAGCCCGGGGCCGCGGCGCTGGGGGTCGCCCCCCCGGGAGGCTGCGGCCGCGGGGACCGGCCCCTGCCCGGGGCAGGGACACCTCCCGGCCAGCCCCCGGGGCTCGGCCAGCCTGGCCTGGAGCACCTCCGGGGGGGACAGAGCCGCAGCTGCCCAGCAGGGCTGCGGAGGGCAGCTTGCGAGGGCAGGGGGGCAGAGGGGCAGCGGCAGCCTCGGCTTTGTCCTGCACAGCCTGGGGGGGAGGAGGGGCCTGGAGGGCACAGCCTGGAGGGCACAGCCTGGAGGGGAGGGGGCTGCTGGGCACAGCCTGGAGGGCACAGCCTGGAGGGCAGGGGGCTGCTGGGCACAGCCTGGAGGGCACAGCCTGGAGGGGAAGAGGGGGCTGCCAGGCACAGCCTGGAGGGCACAGCCTGGAGGGCACAGCCTGGAGGGGAGGGGGCTGCCGGCCACAGCCTGGAGGGGAAGAGGGGGCTGCCAGGCACAGCCTGGAGGGCACAGCCTGGGGGGGAGGAGGGGGCTGGAGGGCACAGCCTGGAGGGCAGGGGGCTGCCAGGCACAGCCTGGAGGGCACAGCCTGGAGGGGAGGGGGCTGCCAGGCACAGCCTGGAGGGCACAGCCTGGAGGGCACAGCCTGGAGGGCACAGCCTGGAGGGGAGGGGGCTGCCAGGCACAGCCTGGAGGGCACAGCCTGGAGGGGAGGGGGCTGTCAGGCACAGCACAGCAGGAGCCTGGTTGCTCCTGGAGAGACCATGGAATGGGTTTGGGTTGGAAGGGAGCTTCAAGCCCATCCAGCTCCAACCCCCCTGCCATGCCCAGGGACACACACCCCCCCCGCCATGCCCCCCCCACCAGCCCCAGGCTGCTCCAAGGCCTCATCCAGCCTGGTCCTGAGCACCTCCAGCAGGAGAGGGCAGCCACAGCCTCCCCTGGGCAGCCTGTGCCAGGCTCTCCACAGCCTCCCTGCGAGGAGCTGCTCCCAGCACAGCTCTCCTGGGCTTGCCTGCTGCAGGCTGCTGTGTCCTGGGGGGGCCCAGGGGGGGCTGCTGGGTTGCCCTCTGCTTGCTGCTGGATGTGGCTTCTGAGAGGTGAGAGCAGAGGCAGTGGCCTGAAATCGTTGGGGAAGGGGCTTGGAGGAGCAGCTGGGGAGGGGGGAGATGGAGCAGAGGAGGCTGAGGGAGAGCTCCTTGCTCTCTGCTGCTCCCTGGGAGGAGGTTGGAGCCAGGGGGGGTTGGGCTCTGCTGCCTGGAGCCAGGAGGAGAGGAAATGGCCTGGGCAGGGGGCCAGGGCAGGCTGAGCTTGGGCTTGAGCAGCAACTTCTGTCCTGCAGGGGTGGCCAGGGGCTGGCACAGGCTGCCCGAGGGGGGAGGTGGAGTCCCCAGCCCTGGGGGTGGGCAGGGCAGCTGTGGGCTGGGGGTTGGTGGCCACGGAGGGGCTGGGGGTGGCCCTGGGAGAGGTCTCCTCCAAGCCTCTGCTCCCTGGCCCTGGGGCAGCAGCTGCCTGCTGCTGCTCCTCCTTGCCTTGGGGCTGTGCTGGCAGCTTGGGCTCAGTCTCACAGCTCCCTTCCAGCCCCCAAAGCCCTTCCCTGGGGGTGCTGAGGAGCCTTGGGGCCATGGTTTGGTGGCCATGGAGAGGTTGGGGCTGGCCTTGGGAGGGCTTCTCCAAGCTGAGCAGTGCTGGAGCCTTGGGGCCATGGTTTGGTGGCCATGGAGGGGTTGGGGCTGACCTTGGGAGGGCTTCTCCAAGCTGAGCAGTGCTGGAGCCTTGGGGCCATGGTTTGGTGGCCATGGAGAGGTTGGGGCTGGCCTTGGGAGGGCTTCTCCAAGCTGAGCAGTGCTGGAGCCTTGGGGCCATGGTTTGGTGGCCATGGAGGGGTTGGGGCTGGCCTTGGGAGGGCTTCTCCAAGCTGAGCAGTGCTGGGAGCCTGAGGGGGGGGTTGGGATCTGCCAGCTGGGGTCTTGCTTGGTGCCTGTGCTGAGGAGCTTTGGAGCTGCCTGTGTCCAGCTCTCTGCTCCTCAGGTGAAGCTGCTCTGCTGTGTCCTCCTTGCCTGGGGCTGCTCTGCTGGCTGCCAGCAGCAGCAGCCCAAAACAACCCTCAAAAAGGAAACAAAAACCTCCCAACCCCCCCCAAAAAACCTCTCAAGCAGCCTCCTGGAAGCCTCCAGAGCACAGCTGGGGACTGTGACAGGGCCAGGCTGGGAGCAGGGAGCTTTCCCTCCTGCCTTTCACCCAAGTCCATCAGCTCCAGGCCAGGAGATCACAGAGCTGCCAGGGCTGGAAGGGAGCTCAGGGCTCAGCCAGCTCCAAGCCCCCTGCCACGGGCAGGGATCCTCACTCACACTGCAGCAGGTTGCTCACAGCCACATCCAGCCTGGGGCCTTAAAACCCTCCAGGGCTGAGGTTTCATCCCCTCCCTGGGCTGTCCTGGTGCCAGCTGCTGCCCTGCTGCTGTGTTGGGAGCCCTGGAGGAGGATTTCCCTCTGCCCTGCAGGCTCCTGGCCGCCGTGGCTGCCCTCTCCGAGCCGCTGGCTGGGGGCTGTGTGTTGGGCTGTGAGCCTGGTCCTGCAGGGCAGAGCTGCTGATGCTTGGCCTCTCCTCTCCCCCTCCCTGTGTCCCCCCCAGTTCTGGCACAAAGCCTGCTTCCACTGTGAGACCTGCAAGATGACTCTCAACATGAAGAACTACAAAGGCTACGAGAAGAAGCCCTACTGCAACGCGTGAGTCCTGCCCCCTGCCCCCCAGGCAGCCCCCCAGGAGCAGCCCCCAGGCCCTTCCTGCCCCTTCAGCACCCCTGGATGCAGGGCTGGGGGGGAATCCTCAGCTCCTTCCCTGCAGCAGCATCTGGAGGGCAGGAGAGGCTGAAGGGCTGCCAGAGCCCAGCTGGTGCTGGGGTCCCAGTGCTGCTCCCCAGGCTCAGCAGCAGCTGCTGGCTGCTCCCCAGCTCCTGTAGGATGCTCTGGATCCTTCTCTTCCCTCTTGAGCACTCCTGGATGCAGGGCTGGAGAGGAATCCTCAGCTCCTTCCCCTCCTTTCTAGAGGGCAGGAGAGGCTGAAGGGCTGCCAGAGCCCAGCTCAGGCAGGGCAGGCAGAGGGGGGCTGCAGCTTGGGCAGGGCAGGCAGAGGGGGGGCTGCAGGGCAGGCAGAGGGGGGGCTGCAGCTTGGGCAGGGCAGGCAGAGGGGGGGCTGCAGCTTGGGCAGGGCAGGCAGAGGGGGGGCTGCAGCTTGGGCAGGGCAGGCAGAGGGGGAGCTGCAGGGCAGGCAGAGGGGGGGGCTGCAGGGCAGGCAGAGGGGGGGGCTGCAGGGCAGGCAGAGGGGGGGCTGCAGGGCAGGCAGAGGGGGGGCTGCAGGGCAGGCAGAGGGGGGGCAGCAGCTCAGCTGCAGGCAGGGAGGTGTCTGCCTGGAGCTGCTCTCCCTCTGTGTGCCCTGGCAGGAGGGAGGATGAGGAGCTGCTGGCAGCAGGGCAAGGGGGTGCAGGGAGGTCTGGAGAGGGCAGCAGGGTCCTGGTGTGTGGTGGGGCCTGGGGAGGGGCACTTGGGTGACCCCCTGCAGCCCCCTGAGCTGCTCTTCCCCTCTGGGTCGTGGGCACCCCGGTGCCAGCTCTCTGCCCACCCCTGCTGCTTCTCCCTCTGGCCCTGGGGGTGGGTCTGGGGTCCTGTTTTGGTGCTCCCTCCCTGCCAGGCTGCTGGAAGGGGAAGTGGGATAAGAATGGGAAATTCCTGGGATTCCAAGGAGTCTGCAGCAGCCTGGACCCAGCTCAGCTTCTCACCCCCCTCTGCCTCACAGCTCCCTTTGATGCTGCTCTGCTCTCTTAACCCTTTGAGAGCCTCCCCTGGAGAAGCAGCAGCTGCCCTGGGGTGCTCCTGGGTGCCCTCAGCCCCAGACACCCCCAGTGGCTGCTGCTGTGCTTCCTCTTTGGCCTGGCCAAGCCTCCAGGCTGGGGGAAGTGAGAGCAGCTGAGACCTGCTGGGGCTGGGGGGCTGCAGCCCCCAGGCTGGGGCTGAGGGGTGGGGAAGGGCTGGAGGCTGTGAGGGGGAAGGGCTGGAGGCTGAGGGCTGCAGCCCCCAGGCTGGGGCTGGGGGGGAAGGGCTGGCTCCAGGCCCAGGCTGTGGCTTTGGCTCCCTCTTAGCTGGCAGCTGGAAGCCCCCAGGCAGGGAGAAGCCCTCAGGCAGGGAGAAGCCCCCAGGCAGGGGCAGTTTGCCTGGCCCAGGGCAGCCCAGGGGGAGCTCAGCTTTGCCCCCAGAGCTGCTGCTGGGCAGGGGGCAGGGGGTGGCAGTGCCACAGGTTGCCCCTGGCTGGGAGGAGGCCTCCCCTCTGGCCATGCCTCAGCACAGGCTCTGCTCTGTCTCAGCTGTGGCCTGCTGCCAAATTCCTGAGCTGCTTTCTGCAAGAGGAAGAGGGCTGAGCTTCCTCCCTGCCTGCCCCTGCCCCAGCAAGGAGCCTGGCAGGCAGCTGAGGCACTCTGCCCTCCCCATGCCCATGGGGGGCATCTCCACCCTCCTGCAGCAGGGCCCTGGCAGCAGTGTGCAGGGCTGGGCTCAGCCCTTTGAGCTCAGGGCAGGGGAGGAGGAAGGGCAGGAGCCAGGTGAGGGTTGAGGCTGCTGCAGGTGAAGGGTGGAGGAGAGGAGGAGGAGGAGGAGGTTAAGGCTGAGTGCTCCAGGGGCCCAGCTGCTCCCAGCTCTGCCCTCTGGAGGGGTTTGGGTTTCTCTTGCTGGTGGCCTGGAAGGGTTCAGGGAGCTCTGGGCTGCAGCTGAGCTCAGCCCAGGCTGCTGCATGCCTCGGTGCTGGCTGCTCAGCACAGCTCTGTGCCCCTCAGAGCCTCTCTGAGGGCTGCCAGGGGAGGAGCTGGCACCTCCAGAGAGCTGCCCCTGGGCAGTGGTGCTGCTGGCAGCCTTGTGGGGAGCTCATGGAGCTGGGAGGGGCAGCAGAAGCCTCCTGGGCAAGAGGCTCCCTGGCTGCCAGGTTCTGCTCCTCGCCCTCCAGGCCATCTGGGCCAGACCTGAGGCTCAGCTTAGCCCTTGGGGCTGTGGCTCTGCCTGGCTGCTGCAGGAGCCCTTGGAGGCAGCCTCCTGAGCCTCCCCCTCGAGAACCTTCCTGGCTGTGAGGCTGGCAGAGCCCTGGAGCAGGCTGCCCAGGGGGGCTGTGGAGCCTCCTTCCAAACCCCCCCCAGCCCTGGCCCCTGGGCAGCTGCTGTGGTGCCCTGCTGGAGCCCTGGGGCAGCTCCAGAGCTGCCTTCCACGCTGGGGCTTTGGGGCTCTGTGCTCTCCCAGCCCTGCTCTGGCTGCCCACATCCATCCCCCCCTGCTGCAGCCTGGCTGCTCAGGGAGGCTCTGCTGGCAGGAAGTCTCTGTCCTACTTGCTCAGCAGTCCCTCCTCCTCCTCCTCCTCCTCCTCCCCCAGCAGGGAGCTCAGCAGCAGCCTGACCTGTGCAGCATCCTTTGTCTGAACCTGCTGCAGGAGATGCAGCTGCAGGCAGCAGCCCCCCCCAGCCCCTGGCTGCTCTCTGTGCTGCCCCCAGGGCCTTCTCTTGCCTCTCCCAGGGCAGCTCCAGGGCCAGGCAGAGGAGCTCAGAGCTGCAGGCAGCAGCTGAGGTCTCCTCTCAGCCTCCCCTGGCACAGTTTCCAGGCCCCTTCCTCTTGCCCTGTCCCCTGGGAGCAGCCCCCAGACCCCAACCCTCCCCCCCTCCTCCAGCCTCCTCCCAGGGAGCTGCAGGCAGCAGCTGAGGTCTCCTCTCAGCCTCCTCTCCTCTCAGCCCCCAGCCCTCCCCCCAGGCCCTGCAGCAGCCTTTGGTGCCCTCCCCTGGGGGCTGCTGCCAGCCCAGGAGCCTCCCCAGGCTCCAACCCCTCCTGGCCTGGCAGGAGGTGATGTGAGTGGCTCTGGAGCTGGCCCAGGAGCTCCTCTGGGCTCTCCTCTCCCCTGCAGCTGCCTACTCCAGCAATAAAGTTTGGGGCTGAGGGGAGGAGGAGGAGAGGAAGAGAAGGAGGAGCAAGGGTGGTGGTGCTGGGCTGGGCTGCTGCTCCCCTGCCCTGCTGGGAGGCTGAGCAGAGCTCTGCCTGCCTCAGGCTGCACTCTGCAGCCTCAGCTGCCTCTGCTCCCTGCAGAGGGGGGGGAAGGATCCTGCCCCCCCACACAGACACCCCACACAGACCCCCCCCACAGACCCCCACCACCACCCCAGGGCTCCTGGAGGAGCTTCTGTAGGGGAAAGGCTTCCCTGGAGGCATCTGAGGGGGGAGGGAGGAGGTGATCCTTGGGGGGAGGAGGCTGTGATCCTTTTGGGGGGGGGAAGGATGTGATCCTTTTGGGTGGGGGGAGGCTGTGGGGGTGGAGCTGCTGCTGGGCCTGGCAATGGTTTGGCTTGGCAGGGACCTGGACCCCTGCCCCCTCCCCAAGTGGTCTCTGCTGGGGAGGCCTCTTCAAGGTGGGACTCTGCCCTCCTGGAGGCTTCTGCTGCCCACCCCCAGCCCTGGCTGGGGATCAGCTCAGCCCTGCCCTGCCTGCACCCCCCCCAGAGCCTTTGAGCTGAAGCCTCTGCAGGGCTGGGGGAGCAGCAACCTGCCCAGGACCCTGCAGGTCCCCTCCTGGGCTCCCCCCTCCAGAGCCCCCTTGCTGCTTCTCAGCAGCCTCAAGGTCTTCTCCACCCACCCAGGGGCTCCCAGCCCCCCCCCAGTGCAGGCCCCCTTGCTGCCAGCCCCCATCCAGGCTGTGGTGCTGAGCCCTGGCTCCATCACGTGGCTCTGTGCCCCACATTCCCCTGCCCTGCTTCACTTCATCTGCCAGCAGCCCCCTGCAGCCTGGGCTGGGGGAGGGAGGGGGAGAGGCTGCTGGGCTCAGGGGGGGGCAGGGGGATGGAGGGCAGAGGGTGGGGGGCAGCAGGCAGGGCATGGAAGACAGGGGATGGAGGGCAGGAGGCAGGGAATGGAGGGAAGGGGATGGAGGGCAGGGGATGGGGGGCAGGGGGCAAGGGAAGGGGCAGCAGGCAGGGAATGGAGGGCAGGGGATGAGGGGCAGGGGGCAAGGGAAGGGGGCAGGAGGCAGGGAGTGGAGGGCAGGGGATGGGGGGCGGGGGGCAGGGGGCAGGGAGTGGAGGGCAGGGGATGGAGGGCAGCAGACAGGGCATGGGGGGCAGGAGGCAGAGGACACCTTCCAGCCCTGCCCCTGGCAGCAGCAGGCTGCCCCCAGCCCTGCCTGGGATCATCCCTGCCTGGCTCTGGGGAGGGGGCAGGGGGCTGCCCCCAGCCCTGCCTGGGCTCTGCAGCCCTCCTGCTCCCAGCTGCAGCCTCAGCCGAGCTGGGCAGCACCAGATGGGCTCTGAGCTCCTCCCCAGCTTGGCCTCCCTGGGGCTGGGGAAGCCCTCTGGCTCCGTGCCCCCCACCCCCTCCGTGCCCCCCCTGCCCCCCTGGGGCTGTGGCTGCAGGGGCTTTGCCCTGCCCTGGGGCTGGGGGCTCCAGGCCCTCCCCCCCCCCCCCCCCCCCCCCCCAGCCATCCCCATGGCCTGCTGCAGGCTGGGGCACCTTGCCCTCCCCCCTCCCTTGCCCTCCCCCCTCCCTTGCCCTCCCCCCTCCCTTGCCCTCCCCCCTCCCTTGCCCCCGGGGGGGGGGGGGGGGCAGCCCCAGCTGGCTCCAACCTCCTGAGGCCTCCCCTCCAGCCTGAGCCCCCCCCCCCCAGCCCCTCCCCCAGCCTGGTTGCCCTTCTCTGGACCCTCTCCACCTCTTGGCTGCCTTCCTCCTTCACCCCCCCTGCGCCCCCAGCCCCTCCTCAGCAGCTCCCCCAGGAGCTGGGAGGGGGGAGGCTCCCCTGGGGTCTGCTGCCCACCCCTGCTGCAGCTCCCTCAGCCCTGGGTGGGGGGGGAGGGGAGGAGGTTTGAGGATGAGTTCAAAGCTGCTTCAGATCCTCAGGAGGCTTCCTGCAACCTCTGCCCAGCAGCAGCAATCTGCTCCCCAGCTCCCTGTGCTCTGGGCCCCAGCTCAGCCTCTCCCTCCCCAGCCCGCTGGGGGGCGCCAGGGGGCGCCAGGGGGTGCCAGGGGCAGGGGTCTCAGCTCTCCTGCCCTTGATTCCCAGGTTTTTCCCCCCCCCCCCCCTTCCCTCCCACCCAGAGCTTCCCAGCTCCTCAGGCTTGGCTCTCACCTCCCAGCCCTGCTGCTGGGCTCTGGGCTTTCCCTCCTCCTCCTCCTCCTCTTCCTCCTGCTCCTCCTCAGCATCCCAGGGACTCTTCCTCTCCCCAGCCTGATTAGCATGCCCGGGGCAGGGCTGTGGTTGCCATGGCAATGAGCTGATGGCTGCTGGCAAGCACCGGGAGGGGGCAGGGGGAGAGCTGGGCTGGGGGTGCAGCCCTGGCTGCTGGGGCAAGGCAGCTGCCCAGGGCCCTTGGGGGGCTCAGCCTTGGCCCCCTCGGGGGGGCTCCCTGGGGCGTCCCCTCCAGCTCTGTGTCCTAAAGGGCTTGGGAGAATCAGCCCTGGGAAAAGCCTCTGGGCTGGCAGAGACCCCAGGCAGAGCTGGTGGCACTTGGCTGTGCCCAGGGGGTCCCCAGGCAGAGCTGGTGGCACTTGGCTGTGGCCCTTCTCCCTTCTCCCTTCTCCCTTCTCCCTTCTCCCTTCTCCCTTCTCCCTTCTCCCTTCTCCCTTCTCCCTTCTCCCTTCTCCCTTCTCCCTTCTCCCTTCTCCCTTCTCCCTTCTCCCTTCTCCCTTCTCCCTTCTCCCTTCTCCCTTCTCCCTTCTCCCCCAGCTCCTCACAGCCCTCTTTGGAGTCAAAGCTGAGCCCAGTTCCAGGCCTGCCCTGCCCTGGGAGGGGGCTGCTGGGGGGTGGGGGAGGGCTGTGCCGTGCTGGGGGGGCACAGAGGGGCTGCTGGGGGTGGGGGCTGAGCGGTGGAGCCTCTGTCTCTGCAGGCACTACCCCAAGCAGTCCTTCACCATCGTGGCTGACACCCCGGAGAACCTGCGGCTCAAGCAGCAGAGCGAGCTCCAGAGCCTGGTGAGAGAGAGCCCAGGGCTGCTGACCCCCCCCATGGGCTGGGGTGGGGAAGGGCCTCTGGGAGGGGGAGGGGGAGGTCCCAGCAGGGCTGGGAGCAGCCCTGGCAGCAGCTCCCCCCCTGCAGCTCAGCCCAGCTGCCCCCCTGCAGCCCCAGCTCCCCCCCAGCTGCCCCCCTGCAGCCCCAGCAGCAGCCTGCAGCTCAGCCCAGCTCCTTCCTCTCCCCTCCCAGGGGCTCAGCCTCCCCCCAGCAGGCTTCTGACCATGCAATGCTTGGGAGGGAGCTGCAGGATCCTCCAGCCCCAACCCCCTGCCGTGCCCAGGGACCCCTCCCCCCAGCCCAGGCTGCTCCAGGCCTCATCCAGCCTGGCCCTGAGCACCTCCAGGGCAGGAGGCAGCCACAGCCTCCCCTGGGCAGCCTGTGCCAGGCTCTCCCCAGCCTCACTGCCAAGAATCTCTTCCTCCCCTCCAGTCTCCTCTCCCCTCTCCCAGCTCCAAGCCATTGTCCCTCATCCTGTCCCTCCCAGCCCTTGCCCAGGGTCCCTCCCCAGCTCTCCTGGAGCCCTCTGCCTCCTCTCTCCCTCCGCTGTGCTTTGGAGCCTTGGCTGTGCTCAGGTCCTGCCGGGGAGGGCTCTGCCCTTCCCCTCAGCAGCGAAGGGAGAAACTCCCTGGGCGCTGAGAGGCTGCTGGGGGCCAGGAGCAGGCTGCCCAGGGAGGCTGTGGAGCATCCCAGCTCCTCCTCTCCTCCCCCGGGGGGCAGCAGGGCCGGGGGTGGGTTCCGAGCGCAGCCCCCGGGGCTGACCTCGGCGGCTGCCGGGGCCGGCTCCCGGTGCCGGTGCCCTGCCCTGCCCGGGGCCGGCTCCCGGTGCCGGTGCCCTGCCCTGCCCGGGGCCGGCTCCCGGTGCCGGTGCCCTGCCCTGCCCGGGGCCGGCTCCCGGCGCCCTGCGCTGCCCCTCTGCCCGGGGCCGGCTCCCGGCGCCCTGCCCTGCGCCCTGCCCGGGGCCGGCTCCCGGCGCCCTGCGCTGCCCTGCCCGGGGCAGGGTCCCTGCGCTCTGCCCCTCGGCTGCTCCTCCCCCTGCCCCTTCCCAGCCGGTTTTCTGTCTGCCTTTGTGCTCAGATTCGCTACAAGGAGGAGTTTGAGAAGAGCAAGGGGAAGGGCTTCAGCGTGGTGGCCGACACCCCCGAGCTGCAGAGGATCAGGAAGACTCAGGACCAGATCAGCAACGTGAGTGCCCCCAGCGCCCCCTGCCCCTGCTGCTGGGACCTTCCCCCCCGCAGAGCAGGGCCCAGGGAGGCTGCAGCTGCAGCAGCAGCAGCAGCAGCAGGGCCCAGGGAGGCTGCGGCTGCAGCAGCAGCAGCGGGGCCCAGGGAGGCTGCGGCTGCAGCAGCAGCAGCAGCAGCAGCAGGGCCCAGGGAGGCTGCGGCTGCAGCAGCAGCAGCAGCAGCAGCGGGGCCCAGGGAGGCTGCGGCAGCAGCAGCAGCAGCAGCGGGGCCCAGGGAGGCTGCAGCAGCAGCAGCAGCAGCAGCGGGGCCCAGGGAGGCTGCGGCTGCAGCAGCAGCAGCGGGGCCCAGGGAGGCTGCGGCAGCAGCTGCAGCAGCAGCAGCAGCAGGGCCCAGGGAGGCTGCAGCAGCAGCTGCAGCAGCAGCAGCAGCGGGGCCCAGGGAGGCTGCGGCAGCAGCAGCAGCAGCAGCGGGGCCCAGGGAGGCTGCGGCAGCAGCAGCAGCAGCAGCGGGGCCCAGGGAGGCTGCGGCAGCAGCAGCAGCAGCAGCGGGGCCCAGGGAGGCTGCGGCAGCAGCAGCAGCTGCAGCGGGGCCCAGGGAGGCTGCAGCAGCAGCAGCTGCAGCGGGGCCCAGGGAGGCTGCAGCAGCAGCAGCAGCAGCAGCAGCGGGGCCCAGGGAGGCTGCAGCAGCAGCAGCAGCAGCAGCAGCGGGGCCCAGGGAGGCTGCAGCCGCAGCAGCAGCAGCAGCAGCAGCAGCGGGGCCCAGGGAGGCTGCAGCCGCAGCAGCAGCAGCAGCAGCAGCAGCGGGGCCCAGGGAGGCTGCAGCTGCAGCAGCAGCTCCCTGCAGAGCTCCCTGGGCTCTGGCTCTAGGAGGGCAGCCAAGGTCCTTCAGCTCCTCCTGAGCTGCTCAAGGCCCTGCAGGCTTGGGGGGCAAAGGAAGGGTCCCAGCCAGCCCTGCTGGTCCCCACCCCCCAGCCCAGACTGGGCTGACTGGGGCCAGCCCCAGGCTGGCAGTGGGGCTCCAGGGCCCTGTGTTGCTGTGTGCCCCCCAGCCAGCCAGGCAGAGCTCTCCCCCTGCTGTCCCTCCTGCAGCTCTGGCTGCCCCTCTGCCAGGCTCTCTGCTTGCCTTGGCCCCCTCCTGGCTCCTGCCCAGCCCCTTCCCACCCCTCCAGCTGCTGGGGGGGTTTTGGGGCTGCTGGGGGGGGGTTGGGGCTGCTGGGGGGGTTTGGGCTGGGGCTGCACACAAGGTCCCCAGGGTGCAGCCCACAGCTCTGGCAGGGAGCTCCTCAGGGCCCCTTGGCTATGCTCAGCCTCCCTCCTGCTCTCAGTCCCCCAAGGAGGACACTGAGGGCCTGGAGCAGAGCCTGGGAAGGGTCTGGAGAGCTGCTGAGGAGCAGCTGAGGGAGCTGGGGGAGTTCAGCCTGGAGAAGAGGAGGCTCAGGGGAGACCTCCTGGCTCTCCACAGCTCCCTGAGAGGAGGCTGGAGCCGGGGGGGGGGTTGGGCTCTGCTCCAAGGGACAGGATGAGAGGAGCTGGTCTCAGGCTGCCCCAGGGCAGGTTTGGGTTGGCCATGAGGAGCAATTTCTTCCCCTTGAGGGTTGCCCAGGCCTGGCCCAGGCTGCCCAGGGGCAGCAGTGGGGGAGTCTCCATCCCTGGAGGGGTCTGAGAGCCCTGGAGCTGTGGTGCTGAGGGCCAGGGGCTGGTGGTGCCCTGGGGCAGGGCTGGCTGCTCTGAAAGGTCTCTCCCAACCCAACCAGGGCCAGGATTCCATCCCCACCCTGCCTCTGAGCTGCCCCTGGGGGCTCCCTCAGCCTCCTGGGGGGGGATCTCTGCCCTCTTCCAGCTCCCTACACGCCCCCCCCCCCAGCCCTGGCCCAGCCTCAGCAGCAGGTTGTGCTTCCCCCTGCAGCCCCCAGCTGCTGCTGGCCCTGGCTGGCTGTGTGTTGCCATGGTGAGGAGGAGGAGGAGGGGGCTGCAGGCTGGCACGTCCTGCTGCGGCACCAGGGGTGGCAGCCCTGGGCTCTGCCTCCTGCCCCAGCCCTGCCCTCCCAGTGCCACCTCCCAGGGGGGGTCTGCAGGGCAGGGGGGGCCCTCATGGGCCTGCAGCTGCTCAGCAGGGTCCTGCCCTGCCTGGGCCCTGCCAGCCAGGAGCTGCTGTGGAGCCCCAGGGCAGGGCTGGCTGCTCCCTGCCCCTCTGCCCCGGCCCTGGGGCTCAGCTGCTGGCAGGGGGAAAGCTCCTGGGTGCCCCCTGGCAGCTGCTGGCAGAGGGAAACCTCCTGGGTGCCCCCTGGCAGCTGCTGGCAGCTCCTTGCCCTTCCCCCCAGACAGCTCCTGGCAGGGGGAAACCTCCTGGGTGCCCCCTGGCAGCTCCTGGCAGGGGGAAACCTCCTGGGTGCCCCCTGGCAGCTCCTGGCAGGGGGAAACCTCCTGGGTGCCCCCTGGCAGCTCCTGGCAGGGGGAAACCTCCTGGGTGCCCCCTGGCAGCTCCTGGCAGCCCCTTCCCCTTCCCCCCCAGCCCTGCTGTGCCCCTGAGCTGCTGCTGCCTGCAGCCTGCCCTTGAGGACAGAGCTGCAGGGCTGGGAGCTGAGGCCAGGGGAGGAGGCTCTGGCTGGGAGGGCTCTGCCTGCCCCTCTCTGGGAGCCCAGGGCTGGGGGCTCTGCCTTCCCTCCCCTGCTGAGCTCTCCTGGGGGGGTTCTCTGCACCCCAATCCCCCCCTCCCCCCCCCCAGGGAAGGTTGCCCCTGGGCAGGCAGGAGCTGAGCAGAGCATCCCTGGCACGGAGTGGGGCTGGGGGCCTTGGGGCAGGGCCCAGCACCCTGGGCTGGGGCTGGGGGAGGTGGGGAGGCATCAAGTGAGGCAGCAGGGAGCTCAGCCCAGCCCCAGCCCTGCTCCCATCCTCCTGCCCAGCTCCCTTCAGCCTCTCCTGGCCACGGCAGCAGCTCTCAGCAGCTCCCTTGCGGGCAGCTGGCTGCCAGCCTGGGCTGGCAGTGACCCAGATAGGGAAGCTGCAGGGGGCAGGGCTGGCAGCCTGCAGAGAGCCCTCCCCTGCCAGCCTGCCCACCAGCACCTCCACACCACAGGGAGCAGCCTGGCAGGGGGGCTGCCCACACCGGGGGGACCCCTCCTGGCACTGGGGCTGGGCAAAGCTGCCCTGGGGAGGAGGACTTGGGGGTGCTGGGGGGAGGGGGAGGGGGGGGATGAGAAGCTGGACCCAGAGCCAGCCCTGGCCTGGGGACAAAGGGCATGGAGCTGTTGGAGGAGGTCCAGAGGAGGCCACAGAGAGGAGCAGAGGGCTGCAGAGCCTCTGCTGTGGGGCCAGGCTGGGAGGGTTGGGGCTGCCCAGGCTGGAGAAGGCTCCAGGGAGAGCTCAGAGCAGCCTGCCAGGGCCTGAAGGGCTCCAGGAGAGCTGGGGAGGGACTCTGGGCAAGGGCTGGGAGGGACAGGATGAGGGACAATGGCTTGGAGCTGGGAGAGGGGAGAGGAGACTGGAGGGGAGGAAGAGATTCTTGGCAGTGAGGCTGGGGAGAGCCTGGCACAGGCTGCCAGGGG